>NC_143486.1:28005616-28188246 GCF_027475165.1 Benincasa hispida
TCTGTTGATTAGAAGGGATGTAGGGAATACATATGTTCCCATTGTCCAGTCTTTCTTTAATGAAATGTCTATCAATCTCGACATGTTTCATCCTATCGTGCTGGACTGGATTATTGGCAATATTTATTGCTGCTTTATTGTCACAGAACAATTTCATTGGAAGCTCACTGTCTTGTCGAAGATCTGTCAATACTTTCTTCAACCAGATTTCTTCATATATCCCTAAACTCATGGCCCTGTACTTGGCTTCTGCACTACTTCTGACAACCACTCCCTGTTTTTTACTTCTCCAAGTGATCAGATTGCCCCAGACAAAAGTGTAATACCCAGACATAGACTTTTTATCAACAGCAGACCCAGCTCAGTCCAAATCAGTATATGCTATACCATGTTTACTAGACTTCCTGAATAGAAGACCTTTACCATGAGTGCCCTTTAGATAATGTAGAATGCGTTCGACGGCTGTCATATGTTCCTCATAGGGAGCTTGGATGAATTGACTAACAACACTCATGGCATACGATATATCAGGTCTCATGTGAGATAAATATATCAACTTCCCAACTAGCCGATATCTCACTTTACTAACAGAGGCTCCATTATTAACATTACTCAGTTTGGCATTATACTCCGCAGGGTTGTCTACAGGTTTACACCCAGTCATTGTTGTTTCTTTGAGGAGATCTATAGTATACTTTTGTTATGAGATAGAGATACTTTTGTTCGACCGAGCCACCTCCATCCAAGAAAGTACCGCAATTTTTCCAGATCTTTAATTTCAAATTCTTAAGCCATCTTTGTTTTAAGTCTCATAATTTCATCAGTATCGTCACCGGTCAGAACAATGTCATCTACATACACAATAAGTATTGAGATCTTTCCTGAACCAGACTTTTTTGTAAACAACGTGTAGTCTGAGTGCCCCTGATCATACCTCTGTGTTTTAACAAATGTGGTGAATCTATCAATCCAGGCTCTTGGAGATGTTTCAACCTATACAGTGACTTCTTCAATCTACAAACCCGATGATTAAACTGGTTTTCGAAGCTGGGTGGAGGGCTCATATAGACTTCTTCTTCGAGTTCTCCATTAAGAAACACATTCTTAACATCCAATTGGTGCAAAGGCCAATCTTTATTAACAGCAATAGACAACAGCACCCAGATCGTATTGAGTTTGGCCCCAGGAGAGAATGTCTCATAGTAATCAATACTAAAGGTCTGGGTAAAACCTCTGGCTACCAGTCTCGCCTTGTATCTATCAATCGAGCCATTGGATTTGTACTTGACAGTAAAAACTCATTTACATCCAACTGTCTTGTGCCCCTTAGGAAGAGCAACCTGTTCCCATGTCTCATTTTTCTCTAGAGCTCTTATTTTTTCCATAACTGCAGCCTTCCACTCGGGAGTTTTCATGGCAACTTGTATATTACTTGGAACCATTACCGTATATAGACTGTTAGTAAGAGCCTTGAACTAAGAGATAGGTTACTATATGTCATGTAACTATGCATAGGGAATTTTGTACATGACCTAGTCCCTTTTCTCAAGGCAATTGGAAGATCAAGAGACGCATCACAGTTTTCCTCTTCTCCAAGTTTCTTACTATAGCTAGCCGTCTTATCTATGGATCTTTCTTTAGAATGACTTTGCACTCAATCACCTTCCCTTCCACTGTTCTTGTTTGCTGGAGTTATTTCCTCAGTGTTGTCTTTTCCATCAGTTTCTCCATCCTCCTCAATTCTCTCTATTTTCTCATAATTTTCACCAATTTCTATATCTCTGTCCATTCTACAATTATTAGTCTCAACACAATCATCAGTATCACAAACAGGGATATTCATACCTGGAGCTGAGACCGAGTCAGACTCATGAACTGGAGCCGGAGAAGCGACAGGCGGCACTGTTTCCTTCTTGAAATTCTTCCTATAGAAAGTTATCCAAAGGACTTGATTAGTGGGAAGAACAAGACTAGGTAGAACAGGGCTAGGATGTTCAAGTTCAGCCAATACCTCTAGAGGAATGGAATACGTGGACCAGTTAGCCTATTCACTAGAACTTTCCCCCTGAAGAGAATTAATGGGAAAGAAAGGTCGATCCTCGAGAAAGGTGACATCCATAGACACAAAGTACTTCCGAGATGAGAGATGATAACATTTGTACCCACGTTGATGGATAGGGTACCCAACAAAGACACATTTCTGGGCACGAGGAGTGAATTTCATACGATTGGGACTGTGGGTATGGACAAAGACAACACATCCAAACACACGTAGAGGTACGTCAGGAATTAACCGAGTATTGGGATACGATTCTTTGAAATAGTGAAGGGGAGTATGAAAGGTTAAGACACGGGAAGGCATGCAGTTGATAAAGTGGGTTGCAGTGAGGATAGTATCACCCCACAGATAGGAAGGAAGAGAGGTAGATATCATAAGGGAACAAGCAACCTCTACTAGATGCCTATTTTTCCTCTCGGCTACTCCGTTTTGCTGGGGAGTATAGGCACACGAGCTTTGATGGATAATTCTTTAGAGGCCAGGAAAGTCTCTAAACGAGTTATTAACGAATTCACGTCCGTTGTCATTCCGTAAAATGGAAATTTTTGTGTTGAATTGGGTTTCTACGGTCGCATAGAATTGTTGAAAAATAGAGGACACATCAGACTTATCAGTCAAAAGAAAGACCCAGGTTAGTCTGGTCTGATCGTCAATAAAGGTGACGAACCACTGTTTGCCTGTAGAGGTAGTGGATAGTGAGGGACCCTAGACATCACTGTGGATGAGACTGAACAGTTTGGACGGTTTGTAAAGCTAAGAGTGAAAAGAAACACGACTTTGTTTAGCCCGGATACACACATCGCACTGTAAGGATGATATAGAAATTTTAGGAACATGCAACACATCACGCAATATTAGACCCTCAAACGGAGAAAGATGTCCTTTCCCTACGACAGGGGCAAAGGTCCCATCTGCGATTCTAGTCTTTTCATTTCCAGCACTTGGGTGATATGATATAAAATGATCAGAAGACCCAGTCAGGTGATCTGTTGCTCCAGAATCCACAATCCATGGCCATTTTCCATTAATGCTAATAAAACCAAAGGACTGAGTCGTACCTGAGTGTGTAATTGCACTGACCCCAACAATACTTAAGTTACTCTGACCGTCAGCTTGAAGCAGAGTTGTGGTCATGTCATTTGCCAAGTCACTGACCAGAGTTTGTCCAGGACCAGTTTTATCCTGTGACTGACGTCGTTTGTAATTTGGAGGTTTTCCATGTAGCTTCCAGCACTGGTCTTTCGTGTGCCATGGTTTTTTGCAATGCTCACAAACAGGTGGAGGTTTCTTGTCACTGTCAGATTCAGAGGACTTAGGGGCAAAAACAGTAGCCTCAGTAGATGTAACTAATGAAATATTCATGACACTAGACCTGTCTTCTTCGAGGCATATTTCAGAGCACACCTCCATCAGTAACTGTGTAGGAGGTTGGCCCAAGATCCTGCTGCAAACACCGTCAAACTACGGATTTAACCCAGCTAGAAAATCAATACTCGAACAGCTTCCTCAATTTTGGAATATTGCGTCCCATCATGTGTACATTTCCAGATAATCTCACAGCATAAGTCCATTTCTTGCCATAACAAGGATAATTTGTTGAAGTATGATGCTATGTCCATAGCCCCTTGCTTACATTCATGGACTTTTTTGCGTAAGGTATAAAGGCGGGATGCATTATGCTTCTTCGAATACAACTTCTATACTGCATCCCAAATGTCTTTGGTAGTTGCCATTTAAAGTAACGGTCTGCCAATTTGAGGTTCCATGCTACTCACCAGAAATAATCGTAGCAATGAATCTTCTGCTCTCCAGATACGTTTGTGGGGGCTACCGGGTTCAAGTTTGGGTATCTCCCCAATTAGATAGCCAAATTTCTATCTTCCTTCCAGAGCCATTCTGATGGATTGCAACCAGGAGAAATAATTTTGGTCATTCAGCTTTTCTCCAATAATTATTCCTGCAGAGTGTCCCATTGATCCAGATAATAAATTTGCAACAGGTAAAGAATGGAAAGAGTTTACCGAGTTCTCGGGGCATAGTTGTAAATTGGATGACTCTGGTTAAGCACTTTGCGGGTTTGTACCAAAAATTGACCCAAAATTATGGGTTGTTGCTGAAGGAAAAGAAATCTGCTTTTAATCTCATTAGAACACACCCCATTCACACTTGCCGGAGAGTTCGCCAGAAACGCGACTCGACCGGCATCACTACAGTCAGAGTGGATCGACTGATCTACCGTCAGAGGTTGCTGGTCAGAGAACCCGCCGACGAAGCTGCGGCTAGTCGAGCTAAAGAAGTCGTCGCGGCTTCGAACCCTAGGGCTATCGAGTTTGGACGCCGTGAAGACTCGTCGAGTTTGGACGCCATCGACCAATCTGGTGTGCACGGAAGGTTAGGTTGCGATCGAATCTACTCGCTGAACGTTATCTGCACCTGAGAGATCGACGGATCTGCGGCTGAAGTGTGGCTGGGCGTCATTCAGATCTGGACGCCGAAATCCTTCTGTACTTGATACGTCGACGACTCCGATAGGGTTCCTGTGTTCGTCCACGGCTGGCCGCGACTTAGTCTGTCTGCGATTCTCCTTGGCTGGGCGCGACTCGATTTGTCCGTCAATGGATTGGGTTGTCGTTCCAGCGGCACTCATTTGTTAAAGAAGGCGAGGTAAGGCAGTCTCTAGGTACTGTTGGATAACTTTCTTAATTGTGTCAGCTATCTCAAAATTGGTCACCACCATTGATGAAAATAAAAGAAGAAGAAAAAAGAACACACGAATAATTTATGTGGAAAACCCTAGGTCAGGGAGAAAAAACCACGATCTAGTTTTTATTATTCAAGTAATACAGAAATACGGAAAAACTGCTCAAATAAATAGACAGAAGAAAGCCCTAGGCCCATAAGAGAATTACAAATAAGCCCCTAGGGCAAACCAATCCTTTTTCGACAAATACAATTTTCTAGTTGAAAGGAATCGATGCATAAGTTGCAATACTCAATAAATCTTAAAGTGGAATGAACTTTATGCTTGGAAAATACAATGAAAATGACAATAGCTTAGGGAGCGAAAAGGGAGAAAACAAAAAGAGAAAATGTAGAGAAAATGTATTGTAACAATTCAAAAAAAAACTCAGATCATATAGAACCCATCGAGAAGAAGAACCTCCGCTACTGGAAGAAGAAGATCCATGACCCAAAATCACTTGGTTGGTACCAGATTTGTCACCCAAACCCACTCTGTTCTGTCGCTCGTCACTCATTTCGTGGAGCTTTTGCCAGATCTACATAAAAATCCATCGCCACTTAATCAAATCTATCGTTGGTCCCTGCCATCCCTTTGTCGTTGGGATCAGATCCACCATTGTGGATCTTCATATCGTTTAAAAAAGCACCCAATATTTGATGTAAAAGACGTGGGATCACTAATGTCTAAACTTCCAATTTTCAGGTCTGGAAGAAAAGAGAGAGAGGTATAGGAAGAGAAAGGAATGGAGAAGAGGGGAAAGAGAGGCGGAAAATCAAAGGGTGAGAGAGATAGAGAAAGCAAAAATAAACAAAAATAGGGGGATACGCATTTTAATCCAGCCCTCCCCCTCTTCTTTTGCCTGTGTGCGCCTTTTCAAAGCATTTTTTTTCTTCCAATTCCATAGCTTATTTTGGAAATGGCTATATCAGAAAGCTATAAAAAGTGATTTTTGTTGTAGTGTTAATCTCCAATCTTATATATAAATTGCCTATGTAGTACCATATGTTTGGTCTTGATTCTTTTAAGGCTATGGTGACAAGATACTCTTCCATATCCAATTGAAAGCAAAGGAGAGCCCTCACCATTGTGTGGAAAAGGAATCCAATGTGGTTTGTTGGATAGCATCTCTATATTGAAATTATAATTTTTCTTGTTATGTGCACAGAGAGAGATTTATTAATCTGTTCAAATGGAACATAATAAAATATGGGAGCAAATAGGGAATTGAGAAGGGATCCTTTGATTATGCTCTTCTTGTGAAACATAAACATAAAAATAAGAAAAATTCAATTCCAGCTTTTTATTTCATTTTCATATTGTTCTTGCTAATTTCCTCTGTTTTAAACATTGAAATCGTGTAACAGGTTAAATTGTTTTTGGTTTTAACTTGTTCAGAGTGAATTGCTTTTCTTTTCAACTTGTTTAGAGTGCTAATTTCATCTGTTGAAAATGTAGTTCGAGATTTGATTTGACTTTCATATTGTCTAGGGTGCTTTAACTTGTTTAGATATTTATTTTTTTTGCTACCATAATAATCCCATTGTGCTTCATGATTTATTTAGGTTCTCTTTTACAACCACAACTATTCCAATTTGCTTTATAACTTGCTTAGATTGTCTTCAACAGAGCATAATGCAAATTTTGAGGAAGCAAGAATTAAGAGGCATGCATCCATATGATCTTGAATTGTGGTTTAAGGGCATGATTTAAACAAGAATTAAACAAGCATGGTGAAGGGAATGCAAGGTCAGTTTTTTTCTTTTGTAATACTACCTATATTTATAGGTGGCTTCTTGTTTTCTTGGTCATTGATGCTCACTTTTGTTTGGACGCTTGTTGTAAAAGGTAACTCAAATTTCATATCGCTTATCATCATATAGAGTTTTGTTTCTTTTATGTTAGTTTAGTCCCACCATTTCGTTCATAATTCAATGGAAAACTTTCTAATAGGTAAAAATCTGTTTAGTTAAAGATATGCCCATTTCTATTGATATGAAAACTTGTCAAATTCTGCATTTGCTGATTGAAAATTATGAAAGTTTAGCCCAAGTTGGAAGGTTGGATGATGTCCGCTTTGTTGTGTCGAAGTTGAAAAATGTTGGGTTTCGTCTAGATTTGTTTGCTATAATTTTTTTTTTTTTTTTTTTTTTTGAAGAGATATTGTAATTAAAGTGTGGGATGGGGGAATCAAACCTCAAACCACGAATTGATAGTATGAACATTATGTTAGCTGAGTTATGCTTTTGTTTCCATTGCTATAAATTTTCTTATCTGTGAGTTCTATAAGAATAAATTAGATAAAACTAATGAATTGTTGAATTGATTCTTCTGTAGTCTATCATTATTTGTTGGATTGATTCTCTTGTTGATTGCATTGAAGTGTTGTTTCTTGGTTTTTATCAACCATATTGTTGTTAAATTATACTTAATATCTATATTGTTTGTGATATTGTTGTCTCCATCTTTGCAACATATTTTTCCTTTTGTTTTTTTCTGGAAGATTGGAAGTTAATCGATTGTTCAAAGTATGGAGCTAGTTTGGGGTTTTTTCTTCTTTGGAGTTGGTAACGCTTTTAGAGGTAAGTAAAGGTTTAACATTTTACCTACGTATATCTATGTATTATTAATTTTTTTTTTTAATTCAATCATTTTACCTAATTTTTATTACTTAATGACTTTTTGTAGGTTGATGAAGGACTATAAAAAATGTACAATGTTTAGATCACAAACAATACTTTTATACTCAAGTTCTAGAGAATAGGTATATTTGGTCTCTAAAGTTTCAAATCGACTATTTTAGTCGTTGAATTTTAGTAAATAGATTTAAAAGGTCCTCAAGTTTCAAAATAGCCATTTTTTTAATTATTTATATTTAATATTGATATTACATTTTTAAAATTTAAAAAAAAAAAAAAAAAAACAAAATACCTCTTTCTTCCCATTCTCTCTCCTTCATCCTTTTCATATTCATATTCCTCACCCCTTCAATTCCACAGGCATTTCCCTCCCATTCATACATTCAAATTAAAATGCAAGCTCTTACTCCAATCCTCCCAACTTCTAAGAGTCCCAGATTTAGGTGAATTACTATGAATGATCACTAACTATATATTTTTGGAGCTCAAATCCAAGGTGTAGATCAGCATCCAAGACATTCAACAACAATAACAACTACAAAGAAGACATTAAAAATGAAGCAAAACCCTGTAAATATCGTTGGCAAGACCTCACCGGAATGTTGATTCTCACATTGCTGAAAAAACTCAAATCCGGGAGCTTAAATCGAAGGGACGACAACGATCATTTGCAACAATCTCAAAGCTTCTTGTGGGATTGAAGGAGAGACAAAGATGGAGAGAGATCGAGGGAGGAGAGAGAATCGGAAGAAAGAGGTGAGAGAAAACGTTTCTTTTGTTTTTAAAAATGTAATAAAAAAGGTATTTTTTCTAAATATTAAACATTCATAATTAGTAGAACAGTTTTATTAAATGGAAGACAATGAAAATGACAATAAAAATAATAAAAATATACAACTCCAACGTGTCCATTCTATTTTAATTTTTTATATTTTCAATTAATAAATTTTAATATGTGCACTTCCAAGAAAAATCTTAAATTTCTCGTATTTCTAATAAATCTTAAATTTACTCCGAGTTAAATGTTTGAATAATAATTTTTGGGCAAAAAAACAAACTATTTTTATATAAGTTGGTTTTGGTTCATTTTAGTTTCTATATTTTTAAAATATTCATTTTGACCTCTACACTTTCAACTTTGGTTCATTTTAATCCTTATATTTTCAGATAGGTTAAATTATATAAAATATTCATAAACTTTGTACTTTTGTGTAAAAAATGTCTTTAAACTTTCAAAAGTTTCAAAAATACCCTTAAACACCCAAAATGAGTTAAAAAAAACCAGTGTTACTTTTAGATGGAAACCGTTAATGTCAAAAATAACCTTAAACTTTCAAAAGTTTCAAAAACACCCTTAAACTTTAAAAAAGTTTAAAAAAAATATTTTTACTGTTATATAAATAGAAAGGGTTAATATTGTCATATTTCTCTATTTTCCATCTATTTTCCTCTCTCCTCTATTCAATACCCTCTTACTCTCCTTTTTGTTAATTCTTTGACATTTGTTTATATAAAATAAATAAATACTGAGTGTACACTTTTTTTTTTAAAGGAATACAACTGCACACTTTAGTTATGTATAAGGACTACATTAAAAAGAAGGGGAATTTTCAAAAAAATAATAAAATAAGAGAAACTATTTACACAAAATAGCAAAATTCAATCTTCTTTGATAGAGGTTTATAGAAGTCGATAAAATTCCATCAGTATTTATTGGTAAAAGAAACTTGTAGAAGTTTATCATTGATACTATGTGATATACACTGATAGACGATGTTAATAGAAGTCTATCAGTATTTTGTTACTATTTCTGTAAATAATTTGACATTTTTTCTATCTATAAAATTTTTCCTAAAAGGAAAGAGAATAAAGAAATCACCAAAAAATTTTACGATTTAATATTTTACAAAGTTGTAATTAGTAGTTGAGTGTGTGTTAACGACCAAATATATTTTTTTTCATTTCAATATTTATCGTATTAATATGTTTTAATAAGAGATTTTGATTTTGTAATTTTGTGAGAATTTATGTTTTATCGTAAAATTTTGAATTTATTTAGGTTGTTGAGAAAATTAGTATAAGCTAATAATTGAAAATTTTAAAGTAAAATAAGAGTATTTTTATAAAAAAAAAAAATGAGGATATCTATATAGTTTTTATTAAAATTGTTTTTTCGAACTTAAGAAAACTTCAAACAAAATTGATCATCAGATTAACGGTAGGAGCACTTTTTAAATACTGTTTTAATTCTAAAGTTATTTGTACAACGAGGTATTAACGATTTCTGTTCATATACTAACAGTGAAGGTATTTATGAAATTTTTTTTAAGTTAAAAATATTTTTGAAACTTTTGAAAGTTTAAGAGATTTTTTAAAAAAAACTTTAATGGTTTCCATCCAAAACTAATAGCAAAGGTATTTTTTTTTAAACTCTTTTTGAACTTTTAAGGGTATTTTTTAGACATTTGAAAATTCAAGAGTATTTTTTTTTTTTACATAAAAGACAACGTTCGGGGGCATTTTTTATAATTTAGCCTGAATACTATTCTATTTTGGTCCCTTCATTTTCTTTTTTATTTTATTTTTAATGAATAAAAATGGTCGCTTTTTGATAGTGTAAGGTTAAAAGTTGAAAGTACAAGGATTAAAATGAACATTTTGAAATGAAAAATTGTCACACCCCACCCGTGCCCGCACTCCTAAGTCTGAGGAGAGGCATAAGGGACCATAGATACCACCCTTTTGTGATACCTATTGTCCAACTAAACCTCTTTACTACACTCAATAAACTTTAAGTCAAGGAGATAGCAGCAACTGATTAAGTAGGCCCATTTTATATTACAATAATGTAATGTTCATACAACTCCAAGACTTAATTAAAAGTTTACAACAACCATTCTTAAAACACTCCGGAAGTATAACTGTGGCTTGTGGCAGACATTGACCTTAGCAGCACCCTGGAACTCCTCACCTTCCGCTACCTGGGGGAAAAGACATAAAACATAGAAAACGTGAGCTACAAAGCTTAGTGAGTGGCAGTTTTAAACAAACATAACTTTGGTTTTAGAAATTCATCTTTGGGAAAGCAATTCCACAATCAACAACAATCACATAACAAAATGTAATCTCCCCAGCCTGTCAGCTTGACAACCCTGGCATGATTATGTATTTTCCCCGGGTATTCTCCGCGAATGACCCATGATGACCAACGTGGACACAAGCTCAATACCCTATAACCTATCGACTGCACACATGTCGACATTCTTTGTTAGCCATGTTTGGGTACGCTGACAATCCCAACCAGATATTCTGACAATTCTAGTCAAGCATCCCACCAAGCACGCTAACAATATCCTGGGTATGAATCCCATTTCCTAATGCAAATATACACGCATTGTGACAACAATACAAATCAAATATCCAGAAAAACATATTTCATGATCATGCCAATATTTCAAACACAACCTATATATATAATCACACATATATATAGAAATCAACCATTCAAACAATGGAATAACCACTCACCTTGATTGGTTAGGAACTTTCTTTTCCGAAGTTCCTTAGGTTCCCCTGGTTTCCCTTTTGAACCCTAAATTCTAGATTCAATTATCAACTTAGATTACTCATAGTTCCAGACCTTATTTTAAGATACTTCCTTCTGCAAACATGTTATAGCTTACCCTGAAATCTTAGTTCAGAACTCCTCGTGGTTTGGCCGGAATCATCAAAACATCAAATTGGCCCAAGCTTACCTGACAGCTTGACCTTTCTGTCTTTTCCTCACTCTCCAGCTCGATTCCTTGGAGTATCTTCTCCGGCAGCCCTACCATGAAAACTAGACTCACGTAGCTTTCAGGTGGATTTGGACTCACTCCAAACGCACGAATATTCTGGGAGATATCCTCATTCCAAGTTGATGCTACTTCTAGACCTTCCTATCCAACAGCATCTCTTCCTCTTGGAACTTCATGACCGACGCATGGTTTTTGCTACCAACGCATGCATTCTTCCATCAACGCATAGTTCCTCCAACTCGACCCTCATACGCTCTTCCTAATGTCCTTTGAAGAGAATTCTAGTTATGGTCTAAAGAGGTCCTTGGCCCTATTTATAGGCGTCCAAAATCTCTCCAAGGGCGACACCTTCTGCTTGGTCGCATGTCCAGGCGTCCTTTGTTCCCTAAGCCAACGCAACTCCTTGCCACATCAAGGTTGAAGTGTTAGCTTCTCCTTCAACCAACGCAACCTAATCAGTTTGCAAGCTCTTTGGTGCATCCACCTCATTTTCTTGAAGCCCAAGATTTCTCCCCAACAAGCCACATGTCTGATGATTTAGCATCACCATGGCACATTCCACACTCTTATGGTCGCAAGCCATCTTGGGCTATGCGTCAATCTAACCTCAAATGCGTCCATCCAACCACAAATGCGTCCATCTAACCACAAATGTGTCCATCCAACTTCATATGCATCCATCCAATTGACGTAACTTGGTCACATATGCTAGATGTTCGCAAGGCTCATCCTTGGCCGCATATCCTTCTCTTTCGCATGGCTTACCTTTTCCTTATGCGCTCAACTAGGATAATGACCAACACTCTTCTAACGCATATTATTAGCCTTGTCCTACGCATCCACATGCCTCAGATGTCCTTGGCACATAGCACATCACCAACGCATAACAACCCTTGAGTCAAGCTAGATCTCAAATCAACACCTCATGGTACAGCTTACCATTGCCTAGGCTCTTGCTAATGCATCCCTTGTGACCAACGCATGTATATCCTTGTTTGCCAATATCCTTCGTCTCTTGTTCAAGACCAATGCAAACTAATCTCATAAGCCTTATGTACCGCCAGCCTTAGCAACGCAGAGACATTTCACCATGCGTCCACCATGGCTTGTCTCATCGCCTAGCTCGTCGTTTAGTAATACTGTCGCATATCATCCAACGCATAGCACCATCGCATAGCGCCTGCGCCTATCGTATAGCACATAGTCTACCGTACCGCTGTTGCTCATCGTGTAGCACATCATCGCTATCGTCTAGCACATCATCACTATCGCCTATCGCATCATCGCATAGCGCTCTCATTTAGCGCGACTCTCCGCATCGTCTAGCGTCGCACCGTTCTGCACGATCGCCTACCGCATCACTTAGCTCCACGCATTTGCTATACGATCGTCCAGTGCCTGCCTACATGATCACCTACCTCATCATGTAGCGTCATTCACTTACTATACGATTGCATACCCCATTGTGTAGCATTGCTCATTTGCTACACGATCGTCTACCTCATTGTGTAGCACTGCTTATTTACTACATGATCAACCAGCACGTGCAACTCCAACGCCCAACGCCCATGTCCGCGCAACTTGAGGTTGCCGCATGCTTTGCTAACCTCCCAAGACATTGGCTGCCGCATGTTTCGCTAACCTTTCAAGACATTGGCTGCCGCATGCTTTATCACATAACCTTTCCTCTCGGCCACACTTTAGCCTCTTTCAATACCCAAATAACCTCTCAAATTCTAATGGCCAATGCATAGCACAAGATTGTCTAATACTTGGCTATTTTTTTCTACCCTCCAACGCATAGTTCTAAATAATCTATTTCAAAGCTACTAAATAATCTATTTAAACACTTAGAATTTTCCTACTCTTTAACATAGGATTTAACTTATACTTAGTTAATCCCTTTTATTTCTTGCTTAACTAGGGAAAATGGAAATCCGGGTTTCACAAAAATCCTTAAGGTGCATATCGAGCATCACTTATTTTTGTGCATCCTATTAAGTTGTCCAATCATAACCTATCATGTGGCAATTTTTTTTATTTCTTTTTTGAAATATTTTAATTTTTTGTTGGTGTGAGTGATAAGAATGGGGTATAGATGCACCCAAATAATACCTAATTGAAAATAGATGAACCAAAGTTGGAAAATATAAGAACCAAAATGAACCGAAGATTAAAATTTAGGGATCAAAATGAAGCTTTTAAAAATAGAGGAACCAAAATGAATCAAAGCGAAAAGTATCAACATTGTAGTAGTATATTTAAACATAGGGCAAATATCAATTTATACCCATAAACTTTGGGGATTATATCAATTTAAACCTTAAACTTAGAATAGTATCAATTTAAACCTTAGACTTTGAGGGTTATTTATCAATTTAAACCTTGAACTTTGTGATTTGTATCAATTTAAACTCCAAACTAATAATTGGACCAATTTAAACCCCGATTATAAGTGTATCAATTTAAATCCTGAACTTTCATAAATTATTCCGTTTAAACTCTGAACTTTCATAAATATATCAACTTAAACACTAAACTTATCTAAATAAGACATAATGGGGGGTTTAAGTTGATACAATTATGAAAGTTTGGGGTTTAAGTTGATACACTTACAAAAGAATCGAGTTTAAATTGATACAATTCCCAAGGTTCTTAAATTGATACAATTATCAATTTAGGGTTTAAATTGATACAACATCTAAAGATTAGAGATATAAATTGATATTTGCTCTTTAAATATATTTAAATATATTTTAAAGATTAATAAATATTTTTGGAAAAAGATAAACAATAAAAGATTTGGGAAAAATGACATTTGAATATAAAGTATATGTTCCCAGTTCCCATCAACGATTTTTTTAAAAAAATAATGTTATTTTAACGATTATTAACAAAAATAAGGTTGGGTTGAAAGTATTGGCAAAAATAGGTTTTGAAATCGTGTATCCAGTACACGATAATCCCTTAATCGTGTACCCGGTATACGACTTCCTTTAGAGTCCGTGAAGTGGCAGTGACCTGGCGCGCAGACTTTTCACCTTCCTTCCTCTCTCACAGTCGCATTGTCGCCTCCTCTGCCTCCTCCCCGGCTGTCTCCAATCTTACTGTTGTCGCCATCCTACTTCGTCGTCGTGAGTCGATCTACCACCTGCCTTAGGTAAAAGTTTTATTTATTTATTTCCAAAGTTTGTACATTTGGGTTATCCTTTTGTTCCAATACATGAAATTTCTTTCATAGATCTATTATTTTGTTTTCATTTGGACTGATTTAAGTGTATGATTCATATTTTATTTGGGCTTATTTAAGTGTATGATTCATAGATTTTCATTGGGCTAATTCATAGATCTATTTTTTTTATTTGGACTTATTTATAAATCTATCTTTTTTTTAAATTTTATTTAAGACGATTTAAGAAAATATTTAGATTGTTTGAAATATTAATTTATTTAGATTTTCTTAAAAAGAAGGAACTCTTTTTAAGAAAATTTACAAAAGTTGAAAACTAAATGTTGTGACAAAAAAAAAAGGATTTAAAAGTTTGAAATATTATTTTTATGTAATGGAATTTTATTTGTTATGTAATATAATTTGAACTTCGTAGGTAATGAAACTCGGTCCTTTTAATCTTGTGCAACTATATCAACAAAATACCTATCATTCACAATCGATATGGGATAATTCTTCTACCATGGTTTTGGGTTGTCGGAGAAGGGAGACATCTGCACAACATACTATCCCATTTGATCCACGGATTACTCATTACGTTGAACAGGCTCAACATACTATCCCATTTAATCCACGAATTACTCATTACGTTGAACAGGCTGGTTTTCTTGGGATTGCACAAATTAGATTTATCTAACTTGATTGGCACCTCATTACTGCTTTAGTAGAGTGTTGGAGACCAGAAACCCACACATTTCACCTACCTTGTGGTGTACAATTACGTTGCAGGATGTTGCTATTCAGTTTGGGTTACAAGTGGACGGAGAACATTTGACGGGTTCAATACAATATGATTGGAAAGCTTTGTGATGAACTCTTGGGCATTCTACCAAATGATTTAAAAGGCGCAAGATTGAGTATCTCGTGGTTAGTGTCCCAATTTCCAAAATTGCCTCCCGATGTCGACAACATCAACATATGTAGGTATGCACGAGCATACATTATGCAGCTTATTGGAAGATTTTTGTTCGCTAACAAGTCAAACACTCTGGTACATCTTATGTTTCTCCCTCTACTATCTGATTCTTATGATAGATTTAAAATTATAGCACCACAAATCTAGCTATAGGCCCCAGGTCATCGTTCACTATGTGTCAGGTATTATTCATTTTTATATATTTATTTCATTATCATTTTAGGTAAGAATATAAGTTAATTATATTTTTTTATAATTTTAGATGGGATGGTGTATTAACTGTCTTTGAACAGTTAACAAATATGTTACTAGTATATTGACAAATAATTGATAGAAAATCAGGTAACAAATGTATATATAAATGAATATTTAAATTTTTTTAGGTGTATAGTTATCTTCTTTTTTTTTTTTTGTCACATTAATTGAACGTCAAACACACAAGATATTTGGTCTATCAGATTACTGTCATGATGGTCAAGACATCTGGTTGACCGTTAACCCTCTTATATGTTTCAATATAGTAGAGTGACATCATCCAGATTGTGTGTTGACACAATTTGGTCTGCGACAAATGGTATCTTCGTTGTGTTATACACTCTCAGCACTACGCAGATTGATTTAAGAGATAAGCACGACCAAAACTAGTGTCGATTTCACGCATAATATATACCCTAGTAGTGTGCACGTCATGATCGTTGTGCACAGGGAGAATTAACAAATGGACAGGCTGTGTCAGATAACTATTTTTCCTGGTACGATTCAATCATTAGACGATTTATCACACCTGACAGCGCTGTATGGTAAGAGATTTATAATCTTACATTTTCCAAATATATGATATGAATATTATTTAATATTAATTTTTTCATCGTATAGAATATTTTATCCCAGATGTATAACAATATTCAATATAGCACATCTTACCAGTGTTGGGTTTAATGTATAATCAAACATTAGTTAATGTAGAAAGTATTATTCAACAAACAAGACGACTCAATGTTATTGACACTGATCGAAGACATGTTCATCGTAGATGACAACGACAATAAGGCGAAACTAATTTAGAGGCACATGAAGACAATCCCTGTGGGTAAGCGCCAAGAGATCGTCTTTAAACTTCATGTAAACTTCTATTTTGAAATTAAATAACTAATTTTTCTTTTATCTATCTTTTTATTTGTAGAGACATACAACTTAGTCAAGTCAAAAATTTATTTTTAACATGAGTGTAGACTAATTAAGTTTTCATTGCATATTAAATATATAATTAAGTTTATTAATAAAGAAATTTGTTAGTTAAAAATTTAAAAAAAAGTCAAAATTGAGGAAAAAAAAACACATAAAGGTGGGTCCACGAGTTTGTCGTTGACCAATCCACCGACGCTAACATAGTGCTTACTTGGTAATGACTAGATTAAAGGTAATAGTGTACGGGTACACGATTATCATCCCAAATACAACCCTATTTTTGCCAATATTTTCCATTTCCACCTCTTTTTGAAAAATTTTCCTATCTAGCAAATTTTTTTTTTGTCATTAGTTTGAAAAACCACTATATTCCCCCATCAACTCTCATTATTTCAATCTATTATTTAATTATAAACAAACTTGATTGCATTCATCATCTTCCCCAGATCATTTCCTTCATCTTCATCACAAAAAAACTTGTGATCATATTCATCAATAATGGCGATTCTTCTGTCCAACTTTCTCTTCTCAATTCCAAAGCAACTCCACCACTCCAAACAATCCTCTTCTCAACTCCATTACTCAACCTCAAATTTTCAGTTCCAAGGCTTCAGATTAATCAATACAAGGAACACAGTGCAACAATCACAATGTCAAGTAGTTTCAAGAACCAGAGACTCATCCTCTTCCACAGAACTCGAAAGTCAAAGAAACATGGAAGAATTAGTCGTACCTGAAGCGAAAGTCGCTGATTCCTGGCGAGAAATCCACGGCAGCAACGATTGGACTGGATTACTGGATCCAATGAACGATCTCCTCCGCTCCGAGTTAATCAGATACGGCGAAATGGCACAATCTTGCTACGACGCCTTCGATTACGATCCGTTCTCAAAATACTGCGGAAGTTGCCGATTCAGTCGCGGCAAATTCTTCGAACGACTCGGAATGGAAAACGAAGGCTATGAAGTAACAAGGTACCTGTACGCAACATCAAACATCAACATGCCTAATTTCTTCAAGAAATCGCGATGGCCAAAGGTATGGAGCAAGAACGCGAACTGGATCGGATATGTAGCAGTATCGAACGAGGAGAAATCGAAAGAGCTAGGGCGGCGAGACATCGTGGTGGCGTGGAGAGGAACGGTGACGCGGTTGGAATGGATTGTGGATCTGATGGATTTTCTGAAACCTGTTGCGGCGGCGAAGATTCCTTGCTCTAATTTGGGAGTGAAGGTGGAATCAGGGTTTCTGGATCTGTATACGGAGAAGGAGGAAGGTTGTCGATACAGTAGATTTTCGGCGAGGGAGCAGGTGGTGGCGGAGGTGAAGCGGCTGTCGGAGAGATTTGGAGCTGAGGAGGAGATGAGTATTACGATCACTGGGCATAGTTTGGGAAGTGCTTTGGCGGTTGTGAGTGGTTTCGATGTTGCGGAAACCGGGTTGAACCGGTTGGGAAATGGGCGGGTTGTGCCGGTTTGTGTTTTCTCATTCTCGGGGCCCCGTGTTGGTAACGTCTCCTTCAAGGAACGCCTTCACGAATTGGGAGTTAAGGTATTATTATTATTATTATATGAAAAAGGAGTTGGTTTTTTTTTATATTTTTTTTATTAGAAATATCTAAAGAAAATAAAATCAAAATGAAAACAGGTATTGAGGGTGGTAAATATTCACGACATGGTTCCAAAAACACCTGGATTTTTATTCAACGAAAGCATACCTACGGCAGTGATGAAATTTGCGGAGGAATTACCGTGGAGTTATTCACACGTGGGGGTGGAGTTAAAATTGGATCACAAAAATTCACCATTTCTTAAACAAACCAACGACCCCGTTTGTGCCCATAATTTGGAAGCTCTTTTACATTTACTTGATGGGTAAGTTCCTCACATTTTTATCTCTTCTTTTCTGGTATCCTAACAAAATTTATTTTCTCCTTACATTAAATTGATATTAAAAATCTCTAAAAATTTAGTCTTAATTTCAATTAAACTTCTATACTTTAAAAAATTCTATTCTTTTACACTTTAGTTTTAATTTTTTATTTTTTCCTTTAATAATGAATCACTCGATCATCCTTATTTTATCTAATTAATCTACTTAAGTAACAATATGAAATAGCATGTACTAAATCATTTTTTTTAAATATATATATATTATAGATATAAAGGCTTTATTTTTTGAAAGTCTAATTTTCTCAAAAAAAAAAAAAATCTAAATATAGCTACAATCATTTTGATTTAAATTTGTAATTTAACCAAATCCATATATATATATATATATATATATAATTCAAAGTTTTTTATTTTTTTTTTTTAATGGAAGGGATTATTATTATTTAACTTTGTGAAATAAAAAATAACTTTAAACTAAAGATGAAGACCAATTTCAAAACTTGTTAAAAGTAAAATTAAACATCTTTTTAAGCAGATAAACAGTAAAATGATAGGAATCAAAGGATCAAAATAATTCAATATAATTTATGAAAGTTAGTGAGATTTTCGTAAACTAAAATAATAATTAAATAATTAAATAAAGCCACTATGTAATACATATTTACATATCGTGATTCTCCCTCGACCACCATTAAATAAATACAAATTGTACCATAAAAACAAAATAAATTTGAGTCTTGTTTTAGTTGTTTTTAGAATAAGTTACTTTTAGGTTCAATACAATTTTTGTCACTATACTTTACATTCGATATCATTTTCCTTTAGGTTCTAATCTAGTCTCTATACTTTTAATAAATTCTAATTCAAATTTTTAATTGAAAATATTTAATAATTTCCAATTATAAAAAGAATGAAAATAAATATTAAATAGAAAAAAAATAAAAATATAAGAACTAAAAATAATATTTTAAGTTTTTTTTGTAATATTTATAAACAAAAACAATATTATCTTTTAGGGAATGCAGTGTTTTGCTCACATTTTGAAATAGCTTGATTTGGACATTATACTATAAATTATAATATCACATAAAATCAAATTGGGATATGATTCTTTGTCACAACCGTGATTGACATTTTTTTATTATTCTTCTTCTTCTTATTATTATTACTATTACTATTATCACTATTATAATATTTGTTTTTTTTTTCTTATTATTATTAAATGAAAACGACCGTCATTGACCATTAATATGTTAAATGGAAGAAATCTATGTGGTAGTTGGCATTGGCAAAGATGTTTTAGATTGGTAATAGCTTTTGGGGAAAGTGTTTTTATATTAAAATTTTGATCTTATATAATTTTAGGCGTTTGTTTTCATTTATTCTTATGATTTTTATTTTAGTTTCAAGTTTTGGTTTTTTGATTAAATCAATACTTAAATCTAATTGGCTAATTAAAAAATAAATCACATCGTTATATTCCTTATGTTTCTTATTCAACACTAAATTTTAAAGGGACTTCTTTACCTATATGAAAAACTCCAATTCACATTACAACTTCTTAGAAAATGTGCCAACATCGTAATCATGAGGACGAGGTTGGAAGTTTGGCTAAATAATATAGACTAAATAATTAGAATACAATTGTCCACATCCCTCGTGAGGAAACCTCTTGGGAAATCCTCATTGGAAAAATGAGGAATGGGAGAGTGAGGGTAAAAAAATCATGTGAACTAAATCGAGAATATATTTCCTCTCTATTATGTTCTCCGTCCTCGTCCCTTTGCTTTTTTTTTTTAAAAAAACAAAGAGATTATTATATGATTAGAATTTCAAGTTTTATTATATGTGATGTACATAATTTGACATGTTTGAATCATCTGATTGAACATTTAACTTATATATCGATAATTAAATAATTTAATATGTCATATTATTTTTGTTTCTATGAATAAATTTAAGAAAATTCTCTTTAAATTGAAAGAGAAGCTATTTAATGGGGGCAAGAACTTGGAATCTAGGCATACCCGTAAACATCCCTATATATGTACCAATTTTATATTGGAGCCACTTTGTGATTGTAGCTATTAAAGCATATTTTAGAAATTTATTTATGGAGTTTGGAATAAAAATTGAAATAATTATAAAACGAAGTCTTCTCTCACTTAAATTTACGCAAGTGAAACAGGTACCACGAAAAGGGTGGTAGGTTTGTGTTAGCGAGCGGGAGAGATCCGGCACTGGTTAACAAAGGTTGTGATTTTCTAAAAGATCATTACTTAGTCCCACCAAATTGGAGGCAAGATGAAAATAAAGGTATGATAAGGAACAAGGATGGCCGTTGGATACAACCTGATAGATCAAAATTTGATGATCATCCTCAAGATGTACACCATCATCTTAAGCAATTAGGCTTAGCTTTTGACTCCTAATTTCTTAATTTGTACCTAACTAGTTAATTCAATTTCTATAGATAGGTAATCTGAAATAATAATAATATGTGTCTATTTTGTGGGTTAATGATTGAGTATTGTTAGTGGAATATATTGGACATTGTAGGAGAGTTATGATTCGATAACGTTTCTGTTTTTTTTGTTTCTTTTTGTTTCTAGTTTCTTGAAACAAAAGCATTTGATAACCTGTTTATGTTTCTTGTTTTTCATTCTTCAATAACTGGAATTGACATAATCATGTTTCTTGTTATTTTTTCTAATGCATAAATAAAAATATATTTGTTTCTATTTTTTACTAATAAAATGCATAATAAATATCTAAATGCAAATATAACATAAAAAATTTAGATATGCAATTTAAAAAAGGCTAAATTACAAGTGTCATTAAACAATATAGTTTTTAAATTTTCAAAAGCATTTAACATGTCTTCAAACTTTCAATTGCATCTAATGGATCCATTTGTTTTCAATTTTATCGCTAACAAATATAACAAAGTTTCGTTTGGTAATCATTTTGTTTTTTATTTTTTTCTTTAAAAATTAAGTCTATAGACGCTACTTCCACTTCTAAATTTCTTTTTTTGTTTTCTACTTTTTATATATGGTTTAAAAAACAAGGCCAAATTTTGAAAACTAAAAAAATAACTTTTAAAAAGTTGGTTACAAAACACTTTTGGTCCCTAAACTTTTATGCAAGTAACAATTTAGTTATTGAACTTTTGTTGTAACGATTTAGTCCTTGTACTCTTAATGTTGTAACAAATTAGTCACTGAACTTTAGTATGTAACAATTTAGTCCTTGTACTTTTAAATTCGTAACAATTTAGTCCCTAACGTAAACAAACTGTTGGGTTGATGCTCTAAATCTCGTAAGGTCATATAGTTTGTAATTGTAATGTAAAAACATTTTTTTTTTATGTAACAAAATATGTGATGCTTTATTTCAAAATTAGTTGCATTGACCACAAACTAATAAACTAACATCTAGGGTTATTTTGTAGCTTAACATGTATGTAGAGACATACGAATGGATCATGTTTAAGTGATATCCTAAATAGTCTGTAGTAGATAAATAAGGTCGGATACCTTATCATGGTGATACTACGAGTATGACCCGCTTTGTAGGTGTTACAATTGTTGTAAAGTACTACAAATGATATGATTCTGATCATTCATGTGGAGACATATGAGTGGGGATATTCTATACAAAGGAGTTTGTATAAGACCAGACCATGAAATGTTTAGTCTCATTATATAACGTTGTTCATAATAGAAGTTTGCATTTTACCAGGATGACCATAGGTAATATGACCTGAATTCTGAGTGAGTTGTGAACTCCTGCCAATGAGGGTCGTCCTTTGATTTGTATGGGTGAGAGTGACCAGATCGCCGACTCAACAAGCCTACCATTTTGGGGATTCGTCTAGTTGGGGAGCTGGGAACACAGCTACACAAGAAGAAATTCACTCCTTCCCCAATGTCAGGGCAAGTAAATAAATTGCTCCTTTAATGAATGATTCTAGGGCTTGAATAATATGGCACTGCACCCTCTCCTGGCCCCAGAGGGATTTGATTATAGTTGGACTATGATTTATTGTTCATTAGAGGGATCAGCGGTACTTAAGAAGTTAGATGTAACTCGTTTTTCCTATTTGTACTTACGAGCAAGTTGTGAAGTGTTATTGTACTGTTGATTGGTTATATCCAATCGACACAGAAATATATCTGTAGTGTGAAAAGTGCAGTTGTCAGTCTTGAAATATCCCAAATTGAAAGGAACCGTAAGCGGAAGCAAGATCGACCCAAATCCATTTTTCATTGAATGTAAATTTTACAGTAAATAAAGAACAAGATATACATTTATATAAATTACCACATGCTATTAAAAAGGTTTTAGAAACCTTACCTTTGAAGACTTCTTTTCAAGAATCCCTCGAACAGCACACGAACGTCTTGAAGACTTTCTTCAAGAAAACTTCAAACAAGAGCACGAACACTACCACAAAGGCTTCATTGGTATTCTCACGTAGAGAACCTAGAAGTGGTGGGCTCTGGCTATTTTGGATTGGGAAAATTTTAGTAGTAAGGAGGAAGGTTTAAAATTGTTCACCAACAACTCAAATAACTCACAAAATAGTTGTCTCTTTTCCTCACTATCAAAATCGATGATCAAAAGCCAGAAAAGGAAAACTTTCTTTTTAGAATGCCAAATATAGCAACTACCCACTTACGTGGGTGGAGAGAAAATAGGAGGAAGGGAGTTGTAACTCCCTTCCTTATTTTTTTAAAATAACATTTACTCTCTCTCTCTATATATATATATATAATAACACTTATCATATAATATATATATTAAATTATACGTTATATCAAATATAACATATAACCTATAGTTTCTTTTCTCTCTTATATGACATTTAATATAAATCACATTTATATTAAAATTAACAATTATGAATCCAATTCATATTAATAATATTTGAATCATATTCAAATATTTATTTCCTCTCACTAAAGCTATAATATATCAAATACATTATTATAATTATATGACATATAATTAAAATAACTTAATTATATCATATATAATTAAATCTCTCTACTAATTTGAACAATTCAAATTAATCCAAAAACTGATTCTCAATTAAACCTATTGAGCTACCAATGGGACCTCATGGACCTATAGCTTGAATCTCCAACGGTACATGAATAATTAATTAAACTATTTAGTCAAATTATTTACCATTCGTTAACTGTCGGGCACTCCATTAAAGACCGACAGTTGCACTCTTCGCACTATAGATATATTTCTATGTTCATTGGATATAATCAATCAGAAATATGAAGACCCTTCATAAATTGCTCGTAAATACAGTTAGGCCAAATTACCATTCTATCCCTATAGTTACATCTAACTTCTTAAGTACCACTGGTCCCTCTAATGAATAATAGATCATAGTCAAACTATGACTAAACCGTCTCGGGCTAGTAGAAGATGTGGCACCAGATTGTTCAAGTTCCGAAATCAGCCCCTAAGGGAGCAATTTATCTACTTATCCCTACCTCAGGGAAGGAATGAATTCCTTCTTGTGTAGCTATGTTCCCAGCTCCCCAAACAGATGAATCCCCAAAATGGTAGGCTTGTTGAGTCAGCGATCTGGCCACTCTCAGCCATACAAATCAAAGTACCACTCTCATAGGCAGGAGTTCACAACTCACTCAGGATTCAGGTCATGTTACCTATGGTCATCCTGGTGAAATGTAAGTCTCAATTATGAACGACATTATATAATGAGAATAAACATTTTGTGGTCTAGTCTTCTTTTGTATAGAATATCCCCGCTCATATATCCATACATGAATGATTAGGATCAGATCATTTGTAACACTTTACAACAATTGTAACACCTACAAAGTGGGCCATACTCGTAGTGTCACCAGGATAAGGTACCCAGCCTTATCAATCTACTACAGACCATTTAGGTTATCACTTAAACATGATCCACCTATATGTCTCTACATACATGTTTAAGTTACAAGATAACCTTGGATGTTAGTTTATTTGTTTGTGGTTGATATCTACTGACTATCCCCACTGCATAATAGATGTCAGGTTGAGTACATAACATCGCATACATCAAGCCTCCCACAGCTGATGCATAGGAGATCCGTCTCATCTCCTCAACCTCTTGAGGTGTCTTAGGACACTATTCCTTAGACAATGTAACTCCGTGCCTGAAAGGAAAAGCCCCTCTTGGAGTTCTGCATCGAATATTTGACAAGCATTTTGTCAATATACGATGCTTGAAACAGAGCTAGCATTTTGTTCTTTCGATCTCTAAAGATCTGAATACCCAGAACAAACTGAGCCTCTTCCAAATCTTTCATTTGGAATTAGGTCGCTAGTCAGTTCTTAACTTCAGTCAGTAAACCTACATCGTCCCAAATGAGTAGGATATTATCTACATATAACACTAGAAAATTGTTAAATTGTTGATGATCTTCTTGTATACACAAGGCTCATCAACGTTTTGATCAAAGCCATAAGATTTGGTTGCAATATCACACCTTATGTTCCAAGATCGAGAAGCTTGTTTTAGTCCATAAATAGACCGATTAAGCTTGCAAATCTTTTGCTCTTGACTTTGGGTTATGAATCCCTTGGGCTGCACCATGTAAATGGTCTCCTCAAGATTGCCATTCAAAAAGGCAGTTTTGATATCCATCTGCCAAATCTCATAGTCATAATATGAGGCAATTGATGGGAGGATCCGGATAGACCTAAGCATGACAACAGGTGAGAAAGTCTCCTCATAGTCAACTCCCTCTACCTAGATATAACCCTTTGCCACTAATCTAGTCTTGAAGGTTTGCA
Organism: Benincasa hispida; assembly: GCF_027475165.1. Taxonomy (NCBI): domain Eukaryota; kingdom Viridiplantae; phylum Streptophyta; class Magnoliopsida; order Cucurbitales; family Cucurbitaceae; genus Benincasa; species Benincasa hispida. The sequence continues at coordinate 28,030,905 of NC_143486.1, forward strand.
CCTTCCCATCAATACCCTGTTTCCTCTTGTAGATCCATTTACAACCTATAGGTTTAATCCCATCAGTTGATCTACAAGATTCCATATGAAATTGAAGTACATAGACTCCATTTCAAAATCCATCGCTTTGATCCATTCATCTTTGTCAATATCCTCTATTACCTTCTTGTAAAATAGTGGATCCTTAACTTCACCATCAGCTACCATAGCCAAGATTTTGCAACCCTCCCACTACGTTGAGGTTCCCTCAACACTTTAGGTGGATTTGACCTACTAGATAATCCTACTTCAACAACTCTTGTTGAGGTACTAGGTTCTTCAACAACTCTTGTTGAAGATTCAATAGTTTCTTTAAAAATTTCATTCAATGCAATCTTACTTTTGGGTCTGTGCTCCCTTGTGTGGTATTCTTTCAAGAAAAGTAGTGTTTGTCGATACAAACACTTTGTTTTCTTTAGGATAAAATAAGTAACCATCTCTCGTTCCTTTGGGGTAGCCTACAAATAAGCACAATCTTGAACGTGGTTTCAATTTCTTAGGATTAGCCTCGAGCACATGTGCTAGGTATCACAATCTAACTTTGAGATTGTAGATTGTGATCCCACTTGTGCAGACAGTGTAGTGGCGACACATGAGTGTCGACACATCTGGTAAAGACAAAGGGCCAAGAGAAGTGTCATGATGCGACCGAGGAGGACGGTGCATCATCCAACACACCAACATAAGTGGGCAAGAATGTCATGTTGAACATTAAGCAGAAAGACAAGCAACTGTGTCATTGGTGGTGCCAGTGACAAGCTCCATGGGGGCCAGATGGGGCCCCGGGCTGTGGCCTCGGAAGGTGGGGTTCCATCGAGAGTTTGGACGAGTGACGCTACAGTTAGATGCATATTGATAATATATGCAAGCACGTCGAATTTCATGTCAATCGAAGTTCAGACGAGTGCTCTACGTTGGTGAGCGACAGTTTGACACATTTGACATTCATGGGTGGCAAAGAGGAAAATGTTCATAATGCACTATAGGGGGAGGCATGGTGTCAGCTCTCCGCCACCCCTGGGCCCTGTGGCCTAAGTGAGCTACCCCATGGCACATACGTGTGTCATGGCATGGGCGAGCATTACAAGACAAGTGTCTTGGGCATCTTCCATCGAGAATGAGATCTCATGGACAGTGTCGGACGACCCGGGTATGCCTACATTGCGCCTCTTCCCATGAGCCAGAGGTTCGATATAGTACCCAGTATACCGTTTTGATTCGACAATGGCTCGGAAGGGCCCAAGTCTCGATTATGTCAGGATGGATGGATGTCTAGGAAGTCTCGAGTTAGATTGTTGCCCATGGGTTGGTTAATGATAGTTCTCGATAAGCGTGCCCAAGCAGGAGAGAGAAAGTTGATGACATCACGACACTCGAGATGGCATCCTAAAGCATCAGTGGGACTCGATAGTTCTCAGTTGGCCCGATACTTTCTCGAGTTGTCTCGTTAATCAGTATGATGGTCCGATAGAGCCCGATAAGCGAGTAGAAGTGTGAGGGACGTGTTGTTGGGAACCAAGATGATGAAGAGTGATGTGATGTTGCATTGTGATGACCTTAGCCTCATATATGGGCAAGGTCGAGCCTCAGGACTTAGACTAGAGTAGAGGCAAGTCAGCTAGAGTCACACATGAAGGAAAATACACGTATGGGCGATGTCTATGGCCGAATAAAGTTCAGTTCCGCATGAACAGTTCGGTTGAGGATAGAATAACCTCACCTAAGGTCCGATGAAGCTTCAAAGAGTTGAGCAAAAAGTGAATTGGGACTTGAGCATCCCTTAAGACTGACTATAATCATGGGTGAATCGTGGTGCCGCACGATTGGAGAAGTATGACCGTGACATTTGGTATCAGAGCCACTCTTTTTTAGTGAAGTCGGACAAGACAGAAAGAAAGAGAAGAAGCTGCATCAAGAGCAAGAGAAGCATCTTTGCAGCACCGCCACATGAGGTGGCCAGTGAGTTGGCTGAAGTGTAGTGCCAACAAAAGAGGGGGTTGTGTTTTGTTTTCTGAATTCGCTAAGGTGGGAGAATGCCACGATGTGTGATGTTTCGTGGTAGGCTTGCGAGCCTTACCCCGAGGGGTGCATCTTGATGTGTGCTCGGAGAAGTATGTGTTATGGCTGTGGTTACGACCAAGTTGATTAGAATGAAAATATATCCCTGCTTAGCGGAGGCGAGAGGATGCTAAAGCTTTTTCCATGCATATGTTGCGAGTCTCAGAGGCCAAGTCCTACAGTGGGCACGAGGAGGCCCGTGGGTGGGATCGCTCATACGTAGTGGCACTTTCCGTACTTAGTCTGATGCACATCATTTTTAGTGGGTCTGTTATGCAGCCAACCCAAGATCGGATCGTCATCGAGACAATGCCGAGTTTAAGCGAGGGAGAGTGTTGCAATCCAACGAGATTGAAAGTGTATTGCACCCCAAAGTTGTCATCGAGGACGATGATAGTTTAAGTGGGGGAGGGTATCACAATCTAACTTTGAGATGGTAGATTGTGACCCCACTTGTGCAGACAGTGTAGTGGTGACACATGAGTCTCGACACATCTGGCAAAGATAGAGGGCCAAGGGAAGTGCCATGATGCGACTGAGGAGGACGGTGCATCATCCAACACACCAACATAAGTGGGCAACAATGTCATGTTGAACATAAAGCAGAAAGACAAGCAACTGTGTCATTGGTGGTGTCAGTGATAAGCTCCATGGGGGCCAGATGGGGCCCCAGGCTGTGACCTCGGAAGGTGGGGTTCTGTCGCGAATTTGGATGAGCGACGCTAGAGTTAGATGTATATTGATAAGATATGCAAGCACGTCGAATTTCATGTCAATCGGAGTTCAGACGAGTGCTCTACGTTGGTAAATGACAGTTCGCCACATTTGATATGCATGGGTGGCAAAGAGGAAAATGTCCGGAATGCACTATAGGGGGAGGCATGGTGTCAGCTCTCCACCACCCCTGGGCCCTATGGCCTAAGTGAGCTATCCCATGGCACACGCGTGTGTCATGGCATGTGTGAGCGTTACATGACAAGTGTCTTAGGCGTCTTCCATCGAGAATGGGATCTCATGGATAGTGTCGGATGGCGTGGGTGTGTCGGCATTGCGCCCCTTCCCATGGGCCAGAGGTTCGATATAGCACCCGGTATGCCGTTTTGATTCGACAATGTCTTGGAAGGGCCCAAGTCTCGATTATATCCGGATGGATGGATGTTCGGGAAGTTTCGAGTTGGATTGTTGCCCATGGGTCAGTTGATGATGGTTCTCGATAAGCGTGCCCGAGTAGAAGAGAGAAAGCTGATGACATTCCGACACTCGGGATGGCATCCTAAAGCATCGGTGGGACTCGATACTTCTCGGTTGGCCCGATACTTGCTCGAGTGGTCCCGTTAATCAGTGTGATGGTTCGGTAGAGCTCGATAAGAGAGTAGAAGTGTGGGGGATGTGTTGTTGGGAACCAAGATGACGAAGAGTGATGTGACGTTGCATTGTGATGACCTTAGCCTCATATATGGGTAAGGTTGAGCCTCAGAACTTGGCCTAGAGTAGAGGCAAGTCGGCTAAAGTCGCACATGAGGGAAAATACTCGTACGGGCGACATGTATGGCCGAATGAAGTTCAGTTTCGCATGAGTTCAATTCAGTCGAGGATGGAATAACCTCGCCTAAGGTCCGATGAAGCTTCAAAGAGTCGAGCAAAAAGTGAATTGGGACTTGAGCATCCCTTAAGGCTGACCATGATCATGGGTGAATTGTGGTGCCGCATGGTTGGAGAAGTATGACCGTGACACTGAGCAACCCTAGATTCTAAAATGACATAAACTAGCTTTATGACCATTCCATAACGCCAAAGGTGTTCTAGCAACACTCTTGGATGGAATACAATTTAAGATGTACAATGCAGTCTCTACTGCATAACCCCAAAACGAGTCAAGTAAGAAAGTGTAACTCATCATAAACCGAACCATGCCCAATAGGATTCGATTTCTCCTTTCTGATACACCATTTTACTGAGGTGTACAGGTGCTGAGAGTTGGAATACTATTCCATATTCTATCAAATATTTATGAAATGTTAAATCCATAAACTCTCCACCTCGATCACATCGAAATGTTTTAATAGTTCTATTTAATGCATTTTCAACTTCAGCCTTGAATTCTTTGAACTTTTCAAAAGATTGAGACTTATGTTACATTAAATAAACGTACCCATATCTTGAATAATCATCAATAAAGATGATGAAGTATTCATAACCTCCCCTAGCTTTTACATTCATCGGACCATAGAGATCTGAATGTACTAGCTCTAAAGGTTCATTGGCCCTGTGACCCTTTCTAGTAAAAGGTCTCTTAGTCATCTTGCCTTCAAGGCATGACTCACACACAGGTAAAATTTTCTTCTAACTCGCTTAGAAGTCCATTCTTCACCAACCTCTCAATCTTATTAAGATTGATGTGTCCTAGTCTTAGGTGCTAAAGTTGGGCATTTTCTTTAGATTAAACTTTAAGTCTTTTATGTTAAGTTACTACAGTCTTAAATATTTCTGTGTTATGGAGGGTATTAGTTGCTAACGGTCTAAGCATATAAAGATTATTTTCCAGTTTTGCAGAAAAAATATCAACATTATTTTTGGAAATAAACACTTTATTTACAATGAAGTTGATACAGTAAGAATGCTCAAGCAAACACTTTACAGAAACTAGGTTCCTTTTTACATCAGAAGTTACATAAACATCTTCTAAAATAAGAAATTTGTTCTATAAAGTCAACCGAATACCTCCCACTGCCATAGTCGAGACGACGTGCCCAGTTCCAACTCACATCATCATCTTACCAGCATCTAGTTGCCACCAGAAACTAATTCCCTGAAATGAAGAACAAACATGGTTAGTGGCCCCAAAGTCAATAATCTGGGCAGAATCATCATTCTCCACTTAACAGGTTTCTAATACAAGTAAACCATATTTATCTTGCTTGGCTTTCTTCTTTTCTGCCAAATATTTAGGGCAATTCCTTTTCCAATGAAAATCTTGGTCACAATGGAAACAGATTCTCTTTGCAGCCTTGATGGGTTTTCTACCCCTTTGAACAGCAACTACAGGGCTAGCTTTCCCCTTTCCAACATTCTTCTTCTTCCATTTTTTGGTGCCGGAGGAAGAAGGTACAAACTAAGTTCCAAAGGTCGAACCTTTATAGAACTTTTTAGAAGATGAAGCAACATTTGCTTCATTCTTTTGTTCCTTACTTTTCATCAAGGATTGGAAGGTATAAGCTCATTAAGCAGAGTGGTCAGGTTGTAGTCAATCCTGTTCAAAACAGCATTGCATGAAAATGTAGGAAGTTTTCAGGGAAAGATTCCAATATGAAGCTAACCTGACTGGCTTCATCAATGCTCGACCCATTCATCTCCGCCACGTTGAAATAGACCATCATGTTGAGAACATGTTCTCGAACAGATCCCCCTTCTTGCATACGAGATTGAAGATGTGTTTCAGAGCGTCATGCCTGAGCCGTACAGACGGTTGTTCGAACATTCTCCTTAGGGACTCCATGATCTAACGAGTTGTGAGCATGGGCTCATGCTTCTTAGCCAAGACTTCATTAATACTAGCCAAGATATATGCTCAGGCCTTTTCGTTTGCATGACGTCCAATGCTCATATGCTTCCCAAACATTTCGAGGAGCATTGTGAGCTGGAAGGGAAGGACAATCCTCCATCAGGACAAAGCGAAGATCATCGACGATCAGTATAGTGTTGATTGTGTTTTTCCAACTAGTGTAATTCTCTCCCGTTAATTTATCCGCGACAAGTAAACTTAAAGTAGCGGCAGCCATATTAAAGAATTTGCTAAAAAGAACAAACTATTTACATTTAGTCTACTTGCATTAAACCACTTAAGACAACCAATAAGATTTTAGCAAAATCGTCTAGTGTATCCTAAGTTACATCTATTTTGCAATGATGATTCAGTGAGGTAGGACAAAATTCACTATAGGGTGATCAAGTGCCCCTTCACTGAAATGAGACATTCTCAACCATTAGACAGAAACAACACATTGTCACTGTAACTAACAATCATCATTGTTCAATCCAAAATTTGTTAACATCTTTAACAATTATGTGTAAGTGTAATTCCTCATTTTAGGTTCTAAAGTTCCACCCTAATAAGCCAACAGTGGGAAAAACTCGATAGGGACATGAAAATAAAACAACCCTATCAATTTCTGGAGATCAAATAAAGCATCATGCAATACTGCCATCCTTTAGGGGGACACCCACGATACTACAAGGTGATGTATGAAACTTCATTTAACCTAATGAGAGATCCCGAGGGATGTGCTGTCACACGTCCCACTCCCACTTACTATAAGAACTCTCTCTATTCACCTTGTTATTGACCTATCCAAATGTCACCCGTAGAGGGACACCAATGGTGCCTCGAGGCCGAGTGTAGATCCCACGATCTGAATTTACAGAGAGAAACGTGTAGAGGATAAAATGAAGTATCATATACCTCATTTTCCTCCCACTGAGCGTTTTACCTAGGTAAATAAACTTAGGAAAAATTTGACTACTGATTTTATCTAAGTGTTTGCTTAATTTACTAAAAAAATAACGCTTGTCTTTGATGAATAAACAATTTTATTTGAATTCTCATTAGACTCTTTGATAGACTTTGATAAAACTTGCATGCATGAAACAAATCTATCTAATTCACCTTTCCAGGTAGGTTCCCAGATAGGGCTGCGACGTTTCCATCAACTTAAATACCCCAGCCTAGCCAGAACCCACCTTAGCCAAAAAGTCTCTTATAGATACATTTGTTACATATTCAATCTTTTATTAAGAATCAATTTAATCCTATTAAACCTATTAAAAAATTAAACTAAGATTTCTAATCTCATTAGAAATGTGATCTTAGGTCTATCTCAATCATGTTTTAAAACAATTTAAAAAAATGATTATAGCCTAAGGTTTTCATGCAACTCTTAATTATTGATTTTAATTCTAATTTCATTTAGTTATAACAATTATAAATAAATGAAATAATTAAAACATCCATTGCATGCTTGACATACTTCAATTAATCATAACATTTATAAATTAACCTAAGATAATATCATGCTTCATGCAATCTTCATTCATTACTAATATATATAAGAATTATATAATTAGGTAATGAATCATACTATAGCATACTTTCCATACATTCATTCAACCATATATTATAATAATTATAATATAAATGATGCATGGATATGCTATAATGCATGTATACATATACTATAATATTTATACTATATGATGCATAAGCATGCTATATAATTTAAATCATGCATATTCATATACTATAACACTTATAATATAAAATGATGCATGGATATGCTAAGAATTACAGACTCTATAGAAAAATTATGCCCAAAGTAGGGGCCTTTACAAACCAAATTTGTAAACAAATAAAGCCTTAAAACAGAGTATCCAATCCCGAAACATCCATCAACAAACATTCAAAAACATTCATCACATGAACTTTAAATAGAATGCAGAGTATGTAAAAACCTACCATCACTGTAAAAGCAATTAAACAAAATAATAGAATTTGAGATCAGATAACTAGCAACCTGGCTCTGATACCAATTGAAGGATCTCAAATTGAAAGGAACCGTGAGTGAAAGCAAGATCGACACAAATCCATTTTTCATTGAATGTAAATTTTACAGTAAATAAAGAACAAGATATACATTTATATAAATTACAACATGCTATTAAAAAGGTTTTAGAAACCTTACCTTTGAAGATTTTTTTCAAGAATCACTCGAACAGCACACGAACGTCTTGAAGACTTTCTTCAAGAAAACTTTGAACATTAGTACAAACAGTACCACAAAGGCTTCTTTTGTATTCTTAAGTAAAGAACCCAGGAGTGGTGGACTCTGGTTATTTTGGATTGAGAGAATTTTAGTAGTAAGGGAAGGTGCTCAAATAACTCAAAGAACAATTCTATCTCTTTTTCTCGCTATCAAAATCAGTGATCAAAAGCCAGAAGAGGAAAACATTCTTTTTAGAATGCCAAATATAACAACCACCCACTTATGTGGATGGAGAGAAAAGAGGGAGAAGGAAGTTGTACCTCCTTCCTTATTTTTAAAAAATAACATTTAATATATATATGTATAAATATGATAACCATTATTATTATTATTATTATTATTATTATTATTATTATATATACATATATATATATATATATATATATATTAAATTATATGTTATATCAAATATAACATATAGTTTTAATATTGTATCACATACAATATAACCAATAATTTCTTTTTCTCTCTTATATGACATTTAATATAAATGTGACATTTAATATAAAATACATTTATATTAAATTTAACAATTATGAATCCAATTCATATTAATAATATTTTAATCATATTCAAATATTTATTTCCTCTCACTAAAGCTATAATGTATCAAATATATTATAATAATATATCACATATAATGAAAATAATTTAATTATATCATATATCATTAAATCCCTCTACTAATTTGAACGATTCAAATTAACCCAAAAACTTATTCTCAATTAATCCTATTGAGCTACCAAGGCAACCTCATGAACCTGTAGCTTGAAGCTCTAATGGTACATAAATAATTAATTAAACTCTTTAATCAAATTATTCACCATATGTTAACTATCAGGCACTCTACTAAAGATTGACAGTTGCACTTTTCGCACTACAGATGTATTTCTGTGTCTATTGGATATAACCAATTAACAGTGCAATGACCCTTCACAAATTTCTCGTAAGTACAGCTAGGTAAATTACTGTTTTACCCCTGTAGTTACATTTAACTCCTTAAGAACCTCTGATCCCTCTAATGAACAATATATCATAGTCTGACTATGACTAAACCTTCTCGGGCCAGGAGAAAGTGTGGTGCCACATTGTTCAAGCCCTGGAATTAGCCCTTAGGAGAGCAATTTATCTACTTACCCCTAACTCGGGGAAGGAGTGAATTCCTTCTTGTGTAGCTTTGTTCCCAGTTCCCCAATGAGACGAATGTCTAAAATGGTAAGCTTATTAAGTTGACGATCTGGCTACTCTCACTCATACAAATCAAAGGATCACCATCATAGACAGGAGCTCACAACTCACTCCAGATTTAGGTCATATTATCTATGGTCATCCTGGTGAAATGTAAGTCTTTATTATGAATGATGTTATATAATGAGACTAAACAATTTGTAGTCCGGTTTTATACAAACTACTTTGTATAGAATATCTCCACTCATATGTCTATACATGAATGATCATGATCAGATCATTTGTAGCACTTTTCAACAATTGTAATACCTACAAAGCGGGCCATACTCGTAATGTCACAAGGATAAGGTACCCAGCCTTATCCATCTACCACAGACCATTTAGGTTATCACTTAAACATGATCCACCTGTATGTCTCTATACATGTTTAAGTTACAAGATAACCTTGGATGTTAGTTTATTGGTTTCTGGTTAATGTAAAAAATGGAATAAAATATCATATATTTTATTAAATAGACAATGAGTTTGTTCAATACATTTATAAATTATAGGATCCTACGAGATTTAGAGCATCAACCTCAACAGGTCTTTAATGAAGAATCTGACTGTTAACGAATGGTGAATAATTTAATTAAAGAGTTTAATTAATTATTCACATACCGTTGGAGCTTCAAGCTACAGGTCCATGAGGTCCCCTCGGTAGCTCAACGGGATTAAATGAGAACCAGATTTTTGATTAATTTGAATTGTTCAAATTAATTGACGGAATTAATTATATATGAAATCATTATTTAAATTTTAATTATATGTGATATAATTACTGAAGGAAATCGACACTCGATTTTCGTGAGCAGCGGAAGCAAGATTATTCCAAATTACAATCATGAATCAACAATACATTTACAGTCGACTTCAATACAAACAGCTATGCAAATATACAGAGAAATTACAGCATGAACATCAAATGTACAGAGGGAACTTTACGCACATATGCAGAAACATCTCCACGCTCTGATGTGCGACTTCGATCGATCACAGCAACCACGAGCGCCCAATCTACATGACCGCAACACCGCACGAACAGTTTGCGCTCGTCCTCAACGATCTCCTCAGTCACGAACTCCTCCACAACAACGAACGGCCTCCACAGCACCACGAACGGCCTCCAGAAAACCTCGACGGTGTCGAGTTGAGTCTGACACCACCAACAAGGCGACCTTGGTATTCTCGGTGTGAGAATCCAGAAGGTGGGCTCTATTCGGACTTGGTGTGAGGTAGACGAACAGAGGAAAGACAGATCATGTACACGACTGGGCAAGTGGGAGAAGTCGAAGACCTATCGTATAGGTCGATGCCCAATCATTTAGATAAAACTATGCGATCGTCTAGTAAAAGTTATGCGATCGTTTAGTTCTATCGTTTAGCTTGGTCGATTCTACACAATCATTTACCTTGGGCCAGCGATCGTCTAGCAAAGTTATGCGATCGTTTCATAAACACCGCACGATCATTTAGCTAGCACCTGCACGATCATTTAGCTCGCCCAGCCATCGTTTAATAAATCTGTATTTACTTGACGACTTCCGTGAGTTTCTTTTCGCCGAAGAGAAAACTCAAAACTTTTCAATCTTTTGTAAAAACTCCTTTTTTTTTCAAAATAGGAAACCGATTTCCTTTTAAAACCTCACGGTTACCATGATCAATAACCACCCACTATATTTTGTTATTTAAAAGAAAAAGTATTAATTATCTAATAATCAATATTATTATAAATATAAATGACAACCAACTTATCATACTATATTTATAACCTATAGTTTTAATATTTTATCTCATGAAACATATAAACCATAGTTCTTTTTCTATTCCATGGTATTTAATGAAAATCTCATTTACATCAATCCTCCACTAGATGTATCTTATACATTAAACCGATTATATCACATATAATCAAAATACCTCTTGTCAATTTGAACATTTCAAATCAACACCAAGAACTTGATCCTTGAACATGAATCCAAGATACCAAGGGGACCTCATGGGCCTGTAGATCCAAAGCTCCAACGGTACATGAATAACTGACAAAACTCTTTAGTCACAGGATCCACCATCCATTAACTGTCAGGCACCCCACTAAAGACCGACAGCTAAACTCTCCTCACTACAGATATATTATGTGTCCATCTTAACCAATGAGTAGTGTGACAACCCTTCACAGATCGCTCGTAAGTACAGCTGGGCCAATAACCGTTATGCCCCTATAGTTACATCTATCTCCTTAAGTACCACCGATCCCTCTAATGAACATAAATCATAGTCCTACTATGACTGAGTCTTCTCTTCCAAAGAGAAGCTGTGGCCACTATGTTCAAGCCCCGAAATCAGCCCTTAAGGGAGCAATCTCTCTACTTATCCATACTTCGGGGAAGGAGTGAATTCCATATTGTGGATTGAGTTCCCAGCTCCTAAATCAGACAAGTCTCCAAAAAGGTAGGCATATTGAGTTGGCAATCTGGCCACTCTCACCCATACTAATCAAAGGACCGCCTCAAAGGCAGGAGTTCACAAAACACTCAGGATTGATGTCATGTCACCTATGGTCATTTAGGTGAGATGCAAGTCTCTAGTATCAACGGCGTTATATACAGAGTCTAGTCATCTCGTGGTCCAGGTCTTATACAAACGCTTTGTATAGGACACCCCCGCTCCACGTCTCTACATGAATGGTCTGGATCAACCATCTGTAGAAGTTTACAACACTTGCAAACCTCTATAAAGCAGGCCGTATCCGTAGTGTCACCAAGATCAGGTATCCCACCTTAATCCTTATACTACAGACTGATTTAGGTTATCACTTAAGACATAATCCACTTGTATATCACATATACATGCTTAAGTTCACATAAGATAACCAAGGAGCTTTGCTTATTGGATATGAGTAAATGTCATAATTAAATAACACTTATTTTATTCATTAACAATGTGCATCTTTACAAAACAACGAGACTCTGGGAGAATTAGGACACCAATCCCAACAATTACTATAATGTATTTGATACATTTTAATATTAAGTATTTATGAAAGGAAATAAATATTTGAATATGATTCAAATATTAATTATATGAATTGGATTCATATAATTAAATTTAATATAAATGTGATTTATATTAAAAGACACTGGTGAGAGAAAATTGAAACTATAGGCTATATTGTATTAGATACAATATAAAAACTATAGGTTATATGTTATATGTGATATAACATATAGTTATGTATATATGTATAAAGAATTAATATATATATATATATATATATATAATATTTTTTAAATTAATTATTTTAATTATTGGGAGGAAATTAACTTCCCTCCCCAATTTTCTCTCCACTCACGTATTACATGGGTGGTTAATAAAGGGAGTGGTTTTTGTGTTTTCTTCTTCTTCTTCCTGCAACACAGAAGGGTTCTAGGTTCTTAGAAGAAAAAACATTTTGCATGCTTCTCCTCTCTTCTCTCGATCCTTTTCTCTTCCTTCACAAAAATCCAAAATAGTCAGAGTCCACTCCTCCTAGGTTCTCTACCTGAGAATACTGAGGTCATTCTAGTGGTCATGCCCAATTGGCAATTTCACATTTCGTGATTTGCACAGAAGAGAAGAATAAATGAAGAGTGTCTTCAAAAGTAAGGATTTTCTGAAACCCAATTAATTCTTCTTTAATTTTCTTCTTAAGCATGTTATTATAGTTGAATTAAATGCATGTTTTTTTTTTTTGTTTCTTTGTAAAAAAAATTTCAATTCTGTAAAAATGATATTTGGGTAGATTCGCTTCCGCTTAAGGATCCCCTCACAAGGATTTCTTCAATTAGAGCCTTTAGGTTTTGATCCCAAATTTCATTTTTTCAATTGGTTTTATAGATTATGGTGGGTATGTGCATTCTATAAAAATTCATGTGATGAATTTGTGGTTGAATGATTGCATTGATGGATGTTTTAGGTTTGGACATTAGATTTCTGGCTTTCCTTTTTTGAATTTCATTCTTTAAAGGCCCATGGTTTGGGGCCTAAATTGTTGTTATCGAGTCTGTATTTGAATCTTTAGTTGTTCGTGGGATCCCTGTTCGTTTTCTGGTGAATTCGAGGAGAAGTTCGACAGTTTTTCGAAGAAGATCGAAGCAGTACAGTGGGTGACTGTGTTGTAGCGCCGTAACGTTGTGTCCTAGCGTTGCGACGCTACGATGCGGCAGACGAAAGGAAATTTCCGTAGTGTCGCAATGTTGGGCACAACGTTACGATGCCCCGTGACGAAAATTTCATGCGGCTCAGCCCCGATTCGCACATGGTTCATGGTCTGTCGGTCCGGTTCAATTCATGGTTCTCTAATTCGAGTGTTTTAGGTTCTTCTAGACCGGTTCCTGGTTCGGTTTGAGCGGTTCAAGGTCCAGTTCACTTGTTTTGAGCTTGATGTATTTTATTTTGTAATAGTTAGCCTTTAAATTTTATTTAGATGTCCAATCCCCGTCCATCAACTGCTATTTTAATATACATGTGATGTATGTTTTATTTTATATAATATGTCATATTGTATGTCATATATAATTAAAACCTACCATAGGTTATGCATTTATTTTCATGCATCATCTCTATTATATGTGTTATAGTATATGTTTATGCATGATTTAAATTATATAGCATGCTCATGCATCATATAGTATAAATGTTATAATATATGCATGCATGCATTAATAACATATTCATGCAAAATTTATATTATAATTGTTATAATATATGGTTTGATGAATGTATGGTAGTATTCTATTGTATGTTTCATTACTTTATTATATAAATGTTATATATGTGTTAGTAATGAAATGACATTTCATGATGCATGACCCCACTTTATGTTAAATTTATAAATATTATAATTTACTAAAGAATGTCAAAACATGCAATGTATGGTTTTAATTGTTTCATTTCTATATAATCGTTATAACTAAATGAAATTAGAATTAAAATCAATAATTTAGAGTTGCATGCAAACCTTAGGTTATAATCATCTTTCAAAGTTGTCTTAAAATATGATTGAGATAGACCTAAGATCACGTTTCTAATGAGATTAGAAATCTAAGTTTAATTTTTTAATCGGCTTAATAGGATTAAATTGATTCATAATAAAATATTAACAATGTAACAAATGTATCGATAAAGGACCTTTTATCTAAGGCAGATTCTGTCTAGGCTGGGGTATTTAAGTTGTTGGAAACGTAACATCCCTACCTAAGAACTTACTAGAAAGGTAAATTAGATAAATTTGTTACATGCATGCAAGTTTGATTAAAGTTTATTAAAAAGTTTAATGAACCTTAATCAAAATTGTTTAACTACCAAAGACAAATGTTGTTTTTGGGCAAATTAACTAATTACTTAGTTAAAATCAATAGTCGGATTTTCTAAGTCAATTAACCTTAGGTAAAATACTCAGTGGGAGGAAAATGAGGTATATGATACATTATTTTATCTTCTTCACGTTTCTCCTTAAAGTTCATACCATGAGATTTATACTCGGCCTCGAGGCACCATGGGTGTCCCCCTGCGCATGGCATTTGTATAAATAAATATCAAGGTGAATGGAGAGAGTGTTTATAGTTAGTGGGAGCAGGACATGTGACAACACATCATTCGATTTCTCTCATTAATTTCAAGTAAAATTTCACGCATGGCCTCGTGGCACCGTAGGTGTCCCCTAAAGGATGCCATTTTACATGACATTTTATTCAAACTCTAGCAATGGATAGGGTTGCTTTAGTTTCATGTCCCAATCAGTTTTTCCCCACGGTTGGGTCACTGGGGCAAAACTCCAGTGTTGGGATTGGTGTTCTAATTCTCCTAGTAGTCTCGTAGTTTGTAAACACTCTATAAACATATTGTTATTAATAAAATAAGTGCTATATTATAAGCATTTACTCAATCCAATAAACTAAGATTAGTGGTTATTTTATGTAACTTAAACATCTATGTAGAGACATACAAGTGGATCATGTCTTAAGTAATAACCTAAATGGTCTGTAGTATAAGGATAAAGGAGGGATACCTTATCCTGGTGATACTATGGATACAACCCGCTTTGTAGATGTTACAAGTGTTGTAAAGTGTTATAAATGGTTTGATCCTCACCATTCATGTGGAGACATGTGAGCAGGGGTATCCTATACAAAGAGTTTGTATAAGACCGGACCACGAAATGATTAGTCTCTTTATATAACGTCGTTGATAATTGAGACTTACATTTCACTAGGATGACCATAGGTGACATGATCTTGATCCTTAGTGAGTTGGGAACTCTTGCTCATGAAGGCGGTCCTTTGATTTGTATGGGCAAGAGTGGCCAGATTGCCAACTCAACAAGCCTACCATTTTGGGGATTCGTCTGATTGAAAAATTGGGAACTCAGCTACACAAGACGAAATTCACTCCTTCCCCAAAGTAGGGGTAAGTAGATAAATTGCTCCCTTAAGGGTTGATTCCGGGTCTTGAACATAATGGCCACACCTTCTCTTGGGAAGAGAAGACTCAGTCATAGTAGGACTATGACTTATTGTTCATTAGAGGAATCAGTGGTACTTAAGAAGTTAGATGTAACTATAGGGGCAAAACGGTAAATTGGTCCAACTGTACTTACGAGAGATTTGTGAAGGGTCATCGGACTGTTGATTGGTTAGATCCAATAGACACATAAATATATCTGTAGTGTGAAGAGTGTAACTATCGGTCTTTAGTAGAGTGACCAACAGTTAACGGATGGTAGATCTCGTGATTAAAGAGTTTAGTTAGTTATTTACGTACCATTGGAGCTTCAAGCTACAGGTCCATAAGGTCCCCTTGGTAGCTCAATGGGTTCAAGTTGAGAATCAAATTTTGGGTTAGTATGAAGTATTCAAATTAACAAGAGGAAATTTGATTATATATGATATAATTAAATTGATTCAATTATATGTGATATAATTGATATGATGTATTTGATACATCATTAATTGGAGGAATTAATATAAATTTGATTTATATTAAATACCATAACATAGAAAAAGAACTATGGTTTATATGTTTCATATGATGAAATATTAAAACTATAGGTTATAAATATAATATGATAAATTGGTTATCATATTTATTTATAATATATTAACTATATGATAATTATTCTTTTTCTTTAATAACCAACTTGAGTGGGAGGTTATACACGATTATGGTAACTGTGAGATAAAAGAAAAATAGTTTTCCAAAATCAAATGATGATTCTTTTTTTTTTTTTTTGTCATTTGACAAAAGAATTAATTATCGAGTAAAGTGTTTTACTAAACGATAGTGTCTCACAGCCTAAACAATCAAGGAACGAGTTTACTATATGATAGTTACTCAGTACTACACGATCGAGTAACAAGTCTATACGATAGGCTTCTTCTTTCTAAATGATCGAGTATCTAGTCTATATGAAAGACTTCATCCATCTCCAACTTACTTGATTGTCTACTCGATCGTCTACCTCCTTCATTCCTCTATCTAAAGTCACACAAAGCCCACAACTCCTGAATTCTCACATCGAGAATACCAAGGTAACTCTTGTGGTGGTGTTCTAGTTTCGTTCAAGGATCGAGTTGGACTCAATTGTGATCAAGGTTCATCTAGCCGTTCATTGAGATCGAGTTCTGATCGTTTTTTTTTTAGTTCATGTTGTTGAACCAGTTGCTAAACGATCGAGGGATACTTGAAGAAAGATTCTTCAAAGGTTTGCATACTCTATCCCTTGTTTGTTCATTTATAAGAAGCATGTTGTAATTTATAGTATATGCATAATCGTTTCTATTTAGACTATAATTGTTGCATTCTTTCTTAATGGGATTTGGAACGATCCGCTTCCGCTCATTGGATCTCTATGTTTAGATTTCCTTCATCTAGGACCCAAAACGAAGGATTATACTTACAAGAATTGTTAAGTGAGTTTAACAAATTTTGGACCGAACAATGGTGACTGATAGTTATAGTAACAAGGTGTTGGTCAATATATCGGGTAAGAATGTCTTATTTCAGTGAAGGGGCACTTGATCACCCTACGGTGACTTTTTTCCTAACTCACTGAAACATCATTACAAAATAGATGTTACTAGGGTACACTAGACTATTTTGCTAAAATTGATTGGTTGTCTTAATGGTTTAATGCAAATAAATTAATAATAAATAATTTGTATGGTTTTAGCAAAGTTTATTTCAATATGACTTCCACGACATCAAATTTTGAATAATGTGGAAAAATGAGCTTGCATCGATCAGCGTTGAAAATTCCCGCTAACCCTATATCATGTGTTATTTTGCGTCAAAATGTCTATTTTTTTAGCTGTCACAGGAATCGATCGTATGCTTGATCCCAGACCATTGTAAAGTTGATCGCATGCATTGATCTTCATGAAGACAAGCTCGTCACATGAAATGCCACAACTACAGAGTGATAGCCATGATAGAAGGTTGTAAATCACAAAGTGGGTGGAATACGTTGATACTTCGGAAGAAACAATCATGAACCCATACCTTGGGAGTATAAAAAAGATAAGATCATTATGACATTTTACCTACCACATCAGTGATGGCAGTAATTTTGAGTGGGACTACCAATGCTATTGGTGTCTGAGCTCTATCAATAAAGCCTTGGAGCCCAAATTCAAGGTATCCGAGTCTCAAGCTTAGGCAGATTCTTGTGATCACAGAAAAGAGCATGAGCAAACAGTCTTTAAGAGTTCTTCATTTCCACAACCTTTTCCGATTGACGACCAGAGCTTCGCTAGAGATAGAGCTCGAGAGAGACTACTCCACCGCCCATCCATGGCATCACTGGCAGCCTTGACACACATCTGATGGAAGCAAGAGATTGCCTACATCTAGCCCTCTACCCCTCTTCTTACCTCTGTATTGTATTACCTTTTGGCTTAAGACATTAATACATTTTGTAATCAATGCATCTCTTTAGCTCCTTCAACCCTATTTTCATCATCTTCTTCTACTTTATCAACTTTTACTCTCATCGCAATGAGTTAAAGTGTAGATTGCAAGAGTTATCATATACTCAATCATGCGGCATAGAGATATGACGCATGTAGCAAACTATCGAGAGGTATGCATTACGCGAGTATTGTGAGTCAATCCTCTTTTCTTAGTGCGAGGCTATCGCAATGCTTGTCTATGAGCTAAGTAGCTATAACCAACTGTCCGAGAGGGTGAGTAGTGGAACTCGCTAAGCAAAGTGAGCAGTGTTCCTAGAGATAGGAATAATCTTATGCTGACCGCAACCATGCGTTATAGAGATATAAGCATGTGGCTGACCACTGAGAGGTGTGCAATGCGTTAGTGTGGCGAGCTAGGATTACTCTTGTGACCAAACTTAATGACTTGGTGAAATTTTCCCTCAACTCTACTTCTCCATGCATCTCATTATGCGTTAACAGTTGTCGCATCTCTACCAAATCTCATAAGCAAACTTCAATTGCTTAGACTGTTTAGCTAGGAGTAAGAGTAGCACATAGTTAATTAACTTCTTTCTTTTTATTTTTATTCACCGCCTCAAACACATTACTTACAAACATCCTTTAGTTGCAAGTCCCTGTGTTCGACTTCGTTATAAGAGAACAAGAAAACTTGTGAGAGGAAAGCATAGTCATCGCATAAACGATTAACACATATTGCATATTCTTTAGATTATCGTGTGATCATCGCATATAATATTAACGCATATTCTTCTTATCAATGCATGATCAATGCATGGCCATCGACGCATATCAAATCATCAACAAAATAAGAAGTATTTCCTCCATCATGTATATAAGAGGATCATTAACAGTTCATTAGCTTTCTTAGTGTTATATATGAAGGAACACTTATACAAGAGTACCTATGAACGGAAGCGGATCTTTCCAATTCATTGTGATAGAATTTCCACATATACATTCAAACATACAGATATGCATTCACAACGCTAAATTCTGGCATACTTAGAGGATAAAAACAAGAGACCGAGAGAACATACCAGTTGAAGACTTTTCTTCACTTGAAATCTCGCTCTCTCCCTGAACGAACTCCTCTCGCTCTCGCCAGTCTAGCAAGTAGTCGTCCAGCAACACCTTGGTCGTCTACACGGACAGCTTCACTCGAACAACAAGGAAACGGGAACGACATCAAGACTTTGAGCCCTCATTATTCTCAAAGTAAGAATCCAAAGGGTGGGTTTTGTTCAAATTTGGTAGAAGTGAAGAAGAAAGGCATTCATGTACTAAAATCAAGCAAGTGGGAGAATAGAAAGAATATCGTATAGTCGGGTGCTTGATTGTTTAGTGTGGGTTACACGATCGTGTAGTAAAAGCTAGGCAATCGTCTATACGATCGTTTAGATCAGCTCAGGTGTTGAGCAATCATTTAGTAAATGGTAAGCGATTATTTAGGAAAGTGCGAGCGCGAGTGTGCGATCGTTTAGTGAATGGTAGGTTATCGTATAGGCTCTTAAACACTCTGCGATTAAATGCTTATCACACTGTGAGAAATTATGCGTGTATTTTGCAAAATGAAAACCATTTTCATTTTATTCTTCAATTACTAGAACTAAATTGAACTTCCCACTAACGCACGAATTCGGAGAAAACGCCGGCCAATTATCTCATAACCGTCCAATTAATAAAATAATAAATATAATCATATTATATTTATAACCTATAGTTTGATATCATATATCAACTATAGTGTTTTCTCCTCTACTTGATATAAATCATATTTATATCATATTTCCTCCAAAATAATATATCTCATACATTTAGTCAATCATATCATATATAATTAACCAGATCAATTATATAATATATAATCGAACTCCCTCTTGTCAATTCGAACATTTCAAACTGACCCAAAAACTAATTCTCAACTTGTATCCAAGCTACCAAGGGGATCTTATGGACCTATGGCTCGAAGCTCCAACCGTACGTGAATAGCTGACTAAACTCTTTAGTCACGAGATCCACCATTTGTTAACTGCCAGACATTCCACTAAAGACCGACAGCTGAATACTTCTTACCACAGATATATTTCTATGTCCATCGGATATAACCAATCATGAATACGATAACCCTTCACAGATGCTCGAAAGTACAGTTGGACCAATTTACCGTTTTGCCCCTATAGTTACATCTCACTCCTTAAGTACCACTGATCCCTCTAATGAACAATACAACATAGTCCAGCTATGTGTGAACACCTTCTGGGCCATGAGAAGGTATGTGGCGTCACATCGTTCAAGCCCTGGGATCAGCCCTTAAGGGAGCTATCTATCTACTTATCCCTGCTTTGGGGAATGACTGAATTCCATCTTGTGTAGCTGAGTTCCTGGCTCCCAAATTAGACGAATCCCTAAAGTGGAAGGTTTGAGTCGGAAGCCTGGCTACTCACACCCATGCAAATCAAAGGACCACCCTCAATGGCAGGAGTTCCCAACTCGCTCAGGATTGAGGTCATGTTACCTATGGTCATTCTAGTGAAGTGAATTCTCTTTCATGAACGGTGTTATATAATGAGATGTTAACTCTTCGTGGCCAAGTCTTATACAAACTCTTTGTATAGGATGCCCCCACTTGCATGTCCCCTACACGAATGATCAGGATCAGACCATTTGTGACAAGCTGGCCGCATCTGTAGCATTACCAGGATAAGGTTTCCCTCCTATATTCATATACTACAGACCATTTTGGTTATCACTTAAGACATGATCAACTTGTATGTCACCACATACATGATTAAGTTACATAAAGACAACCAGGAATTTTAATTTATTTGTTTGTGGTAAAGCAAATAAAACATCCAAATGAGCAAAATCAAAAAGTGAAGTAAATATCATATATTATACAACACAAGCATTCGTACAAACTGTTCACAAACTATAGGACATGAAACTTTAGGGCATCAACCCCAACAATATGTAGACAATATCCTACTTATTGGGAATAATATAGGTTTACTAACTGAAGTTCAGAACTGTTGAGTTTTATGTCCTAAAACTTGTAGTTTGTAAACAATAAACTCATTCTGTAAATTGATAAAGTTGTTATTAAATATATGAATTATTTATTTAGTTTTAGAAATAAATCCAGTAAACTAAAAGATCCATGACTACTATATAAGTACATGAACTTTATGTGGAGACATAAAAGTGGATCAGGTTCAAGTAAATAGTCAAAATGATCTATAGAATATGAATAAGGTTGGGTGCCTTATTCTGGTAACACTATTGGATGTGGTCCACTCTGTAGTTGTTACAAGGACTTGTAAAGTGCTACAAACGAAGTGATCCTGATTCGTTCATGTGGTGACATGAGAAGTGGGTGTGTCTTATGCAATGAGTTTGCATAAGATCAGACCAAGAAATAAGTCACTCTTACTTTATAACATTGTTTACTATTTAAGACTGATTATTTCATGGTGATAATCTAGATAACTTAAACTTAATCCTGAGCTAACTATGAACTTCTGTTTATTCGAGATTATCCTTAGATTTGCATACGTGAGGGTTGACTCAACAGCACCAGTTCAATAAGCCTCCCATTTCAGGGGTAAGATAGAGTAGATAGCTGGGGGACATAGGGTACAAGACAGAATTCACTCCTACCTGCTTTTAGAGATAGTAGAGAGGTTGTCCCTTAATTGTTGATTCCGAGTCTTGAACAAGGGATCCCACCCTCTCATTTGTTCCAGACCTGAAAGTTATTGACAGACCTGGAAGTTGTTCCAGATATTTCTAGGCCCATTACCCTCTATTGTGATAATAGTGGGGCAGTGGCGAACTCCAAGTAGCCAAGGAGTCACTGGCGCGGTAAACACATAGAGTGAAAGTATCATCTAATCCACGAGATAGTGCATCGAGAGAACGTGATCATCACGCAGATCACTTCGAAGCACAATGTTGCTGACCCGTTCACGAAGGTTCTCACGGCTACAGTGTTTAAGGGTCACCTACGGAGCATGGGTCTACAGGATCGCCCACGACTGAACTAGGGCAAGTGGGAGATTTTCTTGTACTAGGCTTTTATGTGCCCTAGTTTATTGTTTTGTACTAAGTTTTTTGTATACCCCACTTCGCTTCAAGACAAGTGGGAGATTATTGGGGTTGATGTCCTAAAGTCTCGTGTCCTATAGTTTGTAAACAGTATATACGAACACTTGTGATGTTAATATATGATATTTACTTCACATCTTGTATTTTGCTTGGTTATTTGTTTTATTTGCTTTACCACAAATCAATAAACATAAAATCCTTGGTTATCTGTATGTGACTCAAGTATGTATGTGGCGACATACAATTGGATCATGTCTTGAGTGATAACCAAAATGGTCTATAGTAAATGGATAAAGGAGGGAAACCTTATCCTGGTAACGCTACGGACGCGGCCCGCTTTGTAGAATGGTCACAAGTGTTGTGACTTGTCACAGATGGTTTGATCCTGATCATTCGTGTTGGGGACATGCGAGCGGGGGCATCCTATACAAAGAGTTTGTATAAGACCTAACCACGAAGTGTTAATGTCTCTTTATATAACACCGTTCATGATAGAGACTTCACTTCACTAGGATGACCATAGGTAACATGACCTCAATCCTGAGTGAGTTGGGAACTCCTGCCATTGAGGACGGTCCTTTGATTTGTATGGGTGCAAGTAGCCAGGTCGCTGATTCAAACCTACCATTTTGGGGATTCGTCTGGTTTAGGAGCCAGGAACTCAACTACACAAGATGGAATTCACTCCTTCCCCAAAGCAAGGGTAAGTAGATAGATAGCTCCCTTGAGGGCTGATCCTAGGGCTTGAACGATGTGGCACCACACACCTTCTCTTGGCCCGAGAGGTGTTCACACATAGTTGGACTATGTTGTATTATTCATTAGAGAAATCAGTGGTACTTAAGGAGTGAGATGTAACTACAGGGGCAAAACGGTAAATTGACTCAACTATACTTACGAGTATCTGTGAAGGGTCATCGTTCTCTTGATTGGTTATATCCGATGGACACAGAAATATATCTGTGGTAAGAAGAGTTCAGCTATTGGTCTTTAGTCGAATGCTTGATAGTTAACGAATGGTGGATCTCGTGGCTAAAGAGTTTAGTCAGCTATTCACGTACCATTGAAGTTTCGAGCCACAGGTCCATTAGGTCACCTGGGTAGCTTGGATAAAGTCGAGAACCAATGTTTAGGTTAACTTGAAATGTTCAAATTGACAAGAGGAAGTTCAATTATATATGATATAATTGGACTGGTTAATTATATATGATATAATTGGCTAAATGTATGAGATACATTATTCTAGAGGAAATTAGATATAAATATGATTTATATCAAGTAGAGGAGAAAATACTATAGTATATATGTGATATCAAACTATAGGATATACATATAATATGATTATATTTATTAATTAAATTAATTGATTAATTATATGATAATTAACTAATTTGTTCACGTTCGTACATGGGAAGTGTGTTGTACAAATTAGTTAATTATCATATAATTAATCAATTAATTTAATTAATAAATATAATCATATTATATGGGAAGTGTGTTGTGATAGTTATGGTAACCGGCGGGTTAAAAATGAAAATCGTTTTCATTTTTCACAAGCATGCATTCATATTTTCGTCCACGCTCAAAAGAATTCGTGAAAGCGATCGCAAGAGCCTATACGTTAGAAACTCGTCCGTCTAAACGATCGTCTACCTCACGTTTTCTCAAAACGATCGTATACATTTTTCCTAAATAATCGCTCAGCCTTTTATACACGATCGTGTAGCTCTTCTATACGATAAGCATTTCCGCTATACGATAGCACAGTTCCATCTCCCATTTGCTTATCGTCTATACGACGCGTTGTCCTCCATCCTCTATCAAACTCACCAAAGCCCACTCTTTGGGTTTTCACGCCGAGGATACCTGGGTTTCACTTGTGGTGGTGTCGTCCCCGCTGCAGTGTTTGTGTTCGTACTGATCGTGTTGTTGCAGTCGATATACTAGCCGGGTGTTGGTAGATCCGTTGGAGGGTTTCCGCTGCTTAGGGTTCAGACATGCGAAGAGAGTCTTCATCTGGTATGAACCCTTTCCTTGTTATTCACTATGTTCTGAGCATGCTGATAATTAGGTTTATATGCATAACTGTTAACATAGAATGTATATCTTTTGTGTTTCAGTCACTGTAAAATTGGAGCGATCTGAACCCGCTCATGGAACTCTCGGTATGAGATCCTTCAATATCGAGTGGACACAAAATATTTACAGTGAGGAGAGTGTAATTATTGAACTTTAGTGAAATGACCCGGTAATTAACGAATGGGGGTTAATTCGGTGTAAAGAGTTTTGCCAATTAATCTCGAATCGTTGGAGCCTATGATCTGTAAGTCTATTAGGTCCCCCTACTAGCTTACAAGTGGATTACCCTTAGAATAGCGTGATAAGTTGATTTGAAACGTTCAAATTCGAATTAAGGGAATTGGTAATTATATGTGATATAATTACACGTTTAATTTTAGAATTAAACGTAATTGGAGAATCGATTAATATATAAATATGACTTAAATATTAATCTCATGAATAGGGATTTATGGTAATGGAATTGGTGACAAATTAATTTAATATTTGATATTATATTAATAGAATTAATTAAATTGTTTAATTAATTATTAATTATTAATTTTATTAGAAAAATTGATTATTGAATTAACTTTTGTAAAATTAATAAAATTTCAATTTCAATTAAAGAATTAAAATTGGAAACGGTTTTGATTTTGAAAATAAGGGAAATTGAAAATTGAGAAAAATCCCAATGTGGGATTTTTCCACTTTCAAGCAAGAAGGTTAGTCGCCTTCTTACACATAATTCCACCACCAAATTCAATGAGTAGCTGGAATCACTTCAAGTAATCAGTTTGCATGAGAGTTATGTAATAAAACCACTCTTGATTGAGTGGAAAATGACATGCAATTTCTGAATTGCTGAGTTTTTTAAGGTTGAAGAAGTTGTTCTTCAACAAGCTGAAAAACCAGAAAACCTCTCCTCCAATTTTCCTAAGTTCAAGCTTGTTTTGAGTCCCACAACTCAATCTAAGGTTCTAGAGAATAGTTGGAAGTTCTAGTGGTGGTCCACGACCTGAATTGAAGAAGATTGCAGTTGTATTTTGTTGAATAAGAGGATCTTTAAAGGTATGTAATGAAACCTTCTTGATACCCCCATGAACATACTTAATTTGATGTCAAAAATGAGGAATTAGAATGCTTAATGATCCTGCTTTCTTCCGCTGCATGTTTCTATAAACCAACAAGAACTAGCTAGCGACCCAATACCAAATGAAAATTTTAGGAGAGGCTCAGTTTTTTCTGGGAATTCAGATCTTTTGAGATCGAAAAAACAAAACGCTGACTCTGTCTCAAGCATCATACATTGACAAAATGCTTGTCAAGTATTTGATGCAGAACTCCAAGAGAGGCTTACTGCCTTTTAGGCATGGATTAATATTGTCTAAGGAACAGTGTCCTAAGACACCTTAAGAGGTTGAGGAGATGAGATGGATCCCCTATGCGTCGGCTATTGGCAGCCTGATGTATGCGATGCTATGTACTAAACCTGACATCTACTATGCAATAGGGATAGTTAGTAGATATCAGTCTAATCCAGGATTTGACTACTGGATAGCCATTAAAAATATCCCCAAGTATCAATAGAGAACGATGGACTACATGCTCATGTATGGTTTTAAGGATTTGATCCTTACTGGATACACAAACTTTGATTTTCAGACTGATAAGGATTCTAAGAAATCCACATCAGGATCAATGTTCACTCTTAATAGAGGAGCGGTAGTCTAGAGGAGCATCAAGCAAGGGTGCATTTTTTACTCCACTATGGAAGCCGAGTATGTGGTGGCTTGTGAAGCTGCTAAGGAAGCTGTTTGGCTCAGGAAATTCTTGACGGATCTGTAAGTCGTTCCAAACATGTCGAAGCCCATCACACTTTATTGTAATAATAATGATGTGGCTAATTCTCGAGAGTTTAGGAGTCACAAGCGCATCAAACACATAGAGCGAAAGTATCATCTCATCCGAGAGATTGTGTATCGAGGAGACGTGATTGTCATGCAAATAGCTTTGGAGCACAATGTTGTTGATCTGTTTACAAAGGCCCTCACGACTAAAGTGTTAGAGGGTCACCTGCAGAGTATGGGTCTATAGGACAGGCCATGTTTAGACTAGAGCAAGTGAGGGATTTTGTACTGGGCGGTTTGTGCCCTAGTATATTGCTTTGTGTACTTTCCATTATAGTTTGACTTTTACACTGTACACCCCACTAGCTTTAGGTCAGGTAGGATATTGTTGGGGTTGATGCCCTAAATCTTGTAAGGTCCTATAGTTTGTAGTTGTAATGTATAAACATTTTATTTATGTAATAAAATATGTGATGTTTTATTTCAAAATTAGTTGCATTAACTACAAACCAATAAACTAACATCCAGGGTTATCTTGTAGTTTAAACGTGTATGTAGAGACATACGCGTAGATCATGTTTAAGTGATAACCTAAATGGTTTGTAGTAGATGGATAGGGTTGGATACCTTATCCTAGTGACACTACGAGTATAACCTGCTTTATAGGTGCTACAATTATTGTAAAGTACTACAAATGATCTGATTCTGCTCATTCATGTTGAGACATGTGAGCGGGAATATTCTATACAAAAGAGTTTGTATAAGACCGGACCACGAAATGTTTAGTCTCATTATATAACGTCATTCATAATAGAGACTTACATTTCACCAAGATGACCATAGGTAATATGACCTGAATCTTGAGTGAGTTGTGAACTCTTGCCTATGAAGGCAGTCCTTTGATTTGTATGGGTGAGAATGACCAGATCGTCGACTCAATAAGCCTGCCATTTTAGAGATTCGTCTGAATGGGGAGCTGGGAACACAGCTACACAAGAAGAAATTCACTCTTTCCCCAATGTCGAGGCAAGTAGATAAATTGCTCCCTTAAGGGCTGATTCCGAGGCTTAAACAATGTGATGCCACACCCTCTCCTGGCTTGAGAGGGGTTTGATCATAGTTAGACTATGATTTATTGTTCATTAGAGATATCAATGATACTTAAGGAGTTAGATGTAACTACAAGTGAAAAATGGTAATTTTGGCCCAACTGTACTTACGAGTAATTTGTGAAGAGTCATGGTATTGTTGATTGGTTATATCCAGTGGACACAAAAATATATTTGTAATGCAAAGAGTGTCGCTGTCGATCTTCAGTGGAGTACCTAACAATTAACGGGTGGTGAATAATTTAATTAAAGAGTTTAATTAATTATTCATGTACCGTTGGAGCTTCAAGCTACAGATCCATGAGATCCCCTCGGTAGCTCAATGCGATTAAATGAGAATCAGTTTTTGGATTAATTTGAATTGTTCAAATTAATTGAGGAAATTAATTAAATTTTAATTATATGTGATATAATTACTATAATGTATTTGATACATTATAATATTAAGTATTTGTGAGAGGAAATAAATATTTGAATATGATTCAAATATTAATTATATGAATTTGATTCATATAATTAAAGTTAATGTAAATGTGATTTATATTAAAAGCCATTGGTGAGAGAAAATTGAAACTATAGACTATATTGTATTTGATACGATATAAAAACTATAAGTTATATGTTATGTGTTATATAACATATAGTTATGTATATATGTATAATAAATTAGTTATATATTATCTACTTTAAATTATTTTTTACCCGTGTATTATGTGGGTAGTTAACAGAGGGAGTGGTTTTTGTGTTTTCTTCTTCCTGCAACACAGAAAGGTTCTGGGTTCTTAGAAGAAAAAAATTTTCATGCTCTCCTTTTTTCTCTCAATCCTTTTCTCTTCCCTCACAAAAATCCAAAATAGTGAGAACCCACTCTTTTTGGGTTCTCTGCCTGATGTATTTTAGATCTCTCAATCCTTTTCTCTGCCTGATGTTATGGGTCAATAGCATTCAGCATAGATGTATTTTAGGTCTCTCACCAAAAGCTGTTTTGTTTACATGTGTTTTCCCCACACGCCAGAAGGAACATATATAAACAGTAAACACATGACAGTAGAATTTAGAAAAACAGAACCAACAAAAACAGAAATACCCACCCTTTTAAATTATGAAAAATGTACACCGAGAACCAACAAGACAATCCACTCCATGACAATTCCAGATTTAATGTGTGCTGCTCAAAATGTTAGTAAAAAATACAGGAAAAAAATTCTTGAATTCTCTATTCTTCAAAGCTGCAATATTTGAAATTGGCATCCTCGTAAAGTTATCGACTTTGTACGACCAGTTTGTTCAGGCTCTTCATCATTATTATCATCATCAATAATCAATCCGACGTCGGGGCCATACCTTTCATAGTCAACCTGCCAAATATGAGATGCTGAGCTATCAAAAAGAAAAAGAAGAAGACTTCAAGTTCACACCAGGCTTTGAATGGAATTATTCAACTCGTATCGAATTTATGTATAACGATACAAGATGAATAATTCCATTCAAAGCCTTGTATTGTTATACATAAATTTAATAGAAATTTGATCTATTTTCGTGTGATCTGAACCTTCGGTTAAAACTTTTTGTAACTTACCTATATTTCTGATAGGGTGGGGAATAACAGGGCTTTGGCAAATGTTTTGGAGTAACACCCAGAAATGTTGAAAGCTAAGAATGGACATGCCTCGACATGGACATTGTGATAGTCATTTTTTATAAAATTTAGGACAGAGATAGCAAGTACACATTAAATATGTATACAGGTGTTTGATGCATGTACAACACCGAGTGTGAGCTAATATTATGATTATTAGTAGGATAATAGTAAGGGCACAAGGGTAATTAGCTAGGGTGCCTTGGTTATAAATAGAGTGTTAGGGACTTTAGAAGGGAAGATTTTGGTGAGAAATTCCCCGGAGAGTGTAGCCCACTTGAAAGACTATGTTATATTGTAATTTTGTATATTACAATATATTTCTATTAATAGAGTGTTAGGGACCTTAGAAGGAAAGATTTTGGTAAGAAACTCCCATGAGTGTAGCCCACTTGAAAGACTATGTTATATTGTAACTTTGTATATTACAATATATTTCTATAAATAGAGTGTTAGGGGCCTTAGAAGGGAAGATTTTGGTGAGAAATTCCTTGGAGAGTGTAGCCCACTTGAAAGACTATGTTATATTGTAACTTCGTATATTACAATATATTTCTATTTTTTAGTGTTCTTTATTTGTTCTTGAACTTTCTTATCAGGTGGTATTAGTATCCTAACAGTGTCCAAATGTCCATGTTAACCAAACTTTGTTTGTGTTTAATTAGGTTGGAAGGAAATGCTAACACAGACTACAGAGTTGAAGAGGACTCAACCTCCAAGCTCCTATAATTGAGATTTTGAGTCTATTTTTATCATTTAACCCATTCGTATGGATTCTGCTATTTGCCAAATGCAATATGGTTGGCCTCTCATCTCAATCTACATTCTCTTTGATACGCTTCCTAAGGCTGCTAAGGCTAAGGGGTTGGGCCATTCATGGCTCAGATTAGGAGGTGGGAAAAATATCAAACTGTGTAAAATGTATTATTTTTCTCATATTACAAGAGTACAATGTCCCTAGTTTAAATAGAGTATAAACTTAATGAAATAAAGAAAATATTGATAGAAAAAGAAGGAATCTAACACAATAATTACAGCAAATAAGATCAAATAAAATAAAATATTTGCATAAATCAACACTCCCCCTCAAGCTAGTTTAAAGATGTCTTCCATTGTCAGCTTGCTAATCAATTTGTCAAATTGTAATCTAGAAAGCCCCTTCGTCAGTACATCAGCAATTTGCTCAGTTGTAGAGAGATAGGTAGTACATATCATTCCAGTATCAATCAATCTTCTCCTTTATAAAATGTTTGTCAACTGTTTGATCTCGAACTCTTTGAGTTGAGTTTCTTCTAGTATAAACCTGAAGTTCAGGATTTTGACTTAGTGTTTCTCTCCATGAAGAAGAACTGTCCACACTTGGCATCAAAGGACTAGAATTCATAATTTCGAGATCATCGATGTTTGGGAGAGATGAAGTTTCCCAAAAATTATCTTCAAGGTTAGATGTCTCCCCCTGAAGAGAATTTGGGCTAAAAAAAAGTTGATTTTCTAAAAAAGACACATCCACACTCTCAAAATACTTATTGGTCAAAGGATCAAAACATTTGTAAGCCTTCTTATGAGGGACATAACCTACAAAAATACATTTGGTAGTTCGAGGGTCAAGCTTAGTTCGAGAGAGGGTAGGAGTATGGACATAAGCAGTACACCCAAACAATTTAATTGGTAAATCAGAGGACAGTCGGTTATTAGGAAAAGACTCATTGAAGTGATTTATAGGAGTTTTAAAACTCAAAACCTTAGACGGCATTCTATTAATCAAATATGCAGCCGTAAGAAGAGCATCACCCCACAAATATGTTGGAACATTCATAGAAAACATAAGGGCACGAGCAACTTCAAGTAAGTGTATTTTTTTTCGCTCAGCAATGCATTCTGCTGAGGCGTGTCACAACATGTAGCCTGATGAAGAATAACCTTATCTTGTAAAAAATCGGTTAATGATTCATTGAAATACTCAGTGTCGTTATCAGAGTGAAGAATTCGAATTTTAGTTTGAAATTGAGTCTTAATCATATTATAAAACTGGACAAAGATCTCTTTGACCTCTAACTTTTTTGTTAATAAATAAAGCCAAGTTAAAAGAGTGTGATCATCTATAAAGGTAACAAACCAACACTTACCACTCCGAGTCAAGACTTTAGACGGACCCCAAACATCAGTATGAATTAAGGAAAAAGGTGATGACACCTTATAAGGTTTAGGCAAATAAGTAGATCGATGATATTAGGCAAAAATGCAACTTTCACATTGAAAAATAGAACAATCAAAACCTTTAAATAGGTGGGGAAACAAATACTTTCAGTAGACGAAATTCGGATGCCCTAGTCTACGATGCCAAAGCATTATAGTTTCTTTAACAGAAGGAGAACAAACACTACTCAAGCCCTGAACTTTTTTATGACTAGCGGAAACGTCGTCAAAGTAGTAGAGACCATCAATCATCTTAGCACGTCCAATCGCCTCCCCCTCCCCCCCGAGTCCTGATCTTGAAAGATACAATGAGTTTCACAAAAGATAACATGACAATTAGCATCCTTAGAGATTTTACTCACAGACAACAAATTACAGGCTAATTTTGGAACATGAAGAACATAAAGTAATGTGAGTTTTGTAGTCAAAGGAATAGTTCATTTTCCTGCAGTAGAGGTGTAGCTACCATCGGCAATGCGAATCTTTTCATTGCAATATACAGGCGAATATGAGTTAAATAAACAAGGGGAACTAGTCATATGATCGGAGGCTCCGGAATCAATAATCCACGGAGATGAATTAATGCAAAAGAGAGCTTGAGGACAAGTACCTGATTGTGCCAAGGAAACACTAGGATTACCAGATGAGGAAGTGGACTTTAATAGCTTCAGAATTTGGTCAATTTGCTCTTTACTAAATGGGCTGGAGTCAACAACACGAGCATTAGAGGTATGCTGATGAAAATTTTGCTCACCTTGCTTAAAACTTTTCCAATTCGCAGATTTTCCGTGAAGTTTCCAACAAGTTTCACGCGTATGACGAGGTTTATTGCAATGGTCACACCATATTCGAGGCTTTTCATGTGGCTTGTTGAATTGATCAGAAGCCTTCATCGTAGTATTTTCAGTCACCAATGCAGAGCATTCAACTGAATCAATAGGTTTTTTTGCAGATCATAACATTCCTGTGACTTTCTTCCCTACAAACTTCAGAAAAAACATCATTAATAGTTGGAAGAATAGACTTTCCAAGTATTCTACCTCTAACTTCATCAAACTCAACATTGAGGCCGGCAAGGAACTTGTAAATACGACCATCTTCAACAGTTTTCCTATAGTGTCTTTGATCCTCTATAGACTTCCACTCATATGTATCAAAAAGGTCAAGGTCTTGCCAAATCCGTTTAAGTGAAAATATTGTGTAACTGAATTAGTTCCTTGTTGTATATCATCCAATTTCAGGTTCAACTCAAACATAAGTGACTGGTTGTCCAAATCAGAATACATCTGATTTACACTGTCCCATAATTCCTTGGCAGTAGAGTAGCACATGTAATTGGAGCCAATGTCTTCAACCATGAAATTGACAAGCCAAGTCATAACCATGGAGTTTTCAGTGTCCCACCCTGCGAATGATGGGTCATCTGGACTAAGGGCAGTTTTTTCTCCCGTGAGTAGCCAATCTTCCCTTGTCCACGAATATACATCCGAACACTTCAAGACCAACGAAGAAAATTTTCCCCATTAAGTCGAATGGTGGTAATTTGGACAGTTGGACCAGTTGACTAGATACGATTGTCACAAACTTTAGTAATGGGTGCCTTAGTGTCTGCCATATTGCTGAAAAAAACACAAACTCAAAGGGAATGCGGCTATGAACAAAACGGTAGATCTGGAAACTCAAATAATCGGAAGATCTGAAAAAAACAAGAAAAAAAACGAAGAGAAAAATAGGGGTGGCAAAGACCAGCTGAGCAGTGGCAGCAACCGTCAGCTATGAGTAGTAGAACAAGGTTGTCGAACCCACGTCAACTGCCGCGGACCAAAGACGAACGAGCAACATCAACTACGGCAAACCAAACGAACGGCTACGAGCAATGGGAACCTTGAAAAATGAACGAGCAGCGGACCAAAGACGGACCTTGAAAAAACACCCACGTCAACTGCGAACCCTGAAAAACCCTGACGAACCCAGTGGAAAAACGACGGCCGACAGTCTCTGAATGTCCGACGACAACAAGGAACGAGGGAAAAGGTCGACAGCGGCGGCGACGGCGACTCCTAGGTTTGTTTTTTTAGGTTTTTTAGAAAATTAGGGTTTTAGGGCTTGAGTATAATTATGCTCCGATACCATGTGTAAAATGTATTATTTTTCTCATATTACAAGAGTACAATATCCCTAATTTAAATAGAGTACAAACTTAATGAAATAAGGAAAATATTGACAGAAAAAGAAAGAATCTAACACAATAATTACAGCAAATAAGATCAAATAAAATAAAATATTTGCATAAATCAACACAAACTTAGGAGGGTTCTTGAAGTGTTGAAATCTCTAATTCTCTATATACATGGTGGAACCTAGGAGTGGTTTTTTAATTTTGCAATGGTCACTTTGAGAGCTGGAATATTAATTGATAAAGAATTCAATGACTGAATTTTCTCTTCTTCTAGAAAAACATTTGCGGGGTGGAAGATCAAACCATCGACCTTTAGAATAGTAAGTAGGGACTAATCCATTAAGCTATGCTCAAATTGGAAGCCAACTGAGTTGTTGAAGTGTTAAGTACTTAAATACCTTGGAGAACCACACCCCAAAAGCCAGTTATTGAGGTGGAAGAACCAAGCCACTTAAGTACCACATTGATCATCCCTTTCTAACTGATGTGGGACAAAGGTAGTCCATATTACCTTGGTCTTAGGTAGAAAAATAAATGTATTGAGCCTGCAAATGATGAGAGAATGGTGCATATACTTCCTTCTGACTCTCTCTCTTGGTATTAAGTTCACACATAAAATAAAGGGAGGAGCTTATTATAAAGGACCTTTTATGCGGACAGCTTGTCTTCATGGCCTCAGCAAAATCAATTACTTCAGTGACAAATTGAGTAACAATACAACAAGACAAGATTATGCAATAGTAGTATAAATAGTTAAATTAGGTTCACTGATGTATCAAGATATCATAGTTTCTTGGTATTTTCTCAACTTTCCTGGAGCAAATGACACTAAATTAACAAATTTGACACCAACACTTAATCTCTGAAAGTAAGAATCTTTGTAGTAGCAGTGGACACAAATTCAATGAAAGTTGCATCACCCTTGTAACGAACTCATATAAATGGTATATAAGTCAAGAGAGTGGATACCTGAAAGGACCGACTAAATTTTTTAATGGAAAATTGATTAATCTTGCATCCATTTTATACCCCTGCTGCAGTTTTAGCCTCAGATTCTGGCTTTTCCTAACAGATATTACCCAAATGAGATCAGATTCCGAGCAAATTTGTGCATTCTAAATTGTTAAAAAGGTGATGATTCATTATTTATTAGTTGAAGACAAAAAATTGCAAGATGGTCAACTAGCACAGGCTTATCATTGTCAACAAACCTCAGGATTTCTCCGGAACTTCCTTGTAGGAGTCCGCATTGTGACAAATTCTTCAGCCGCTGTAGGATGAACACCCACCGTTGCATCAAAGTCTGCCTTGGTCAGACCAGCTTTCACAGCCACAGCAAACCCCTGCCCATTAAACCTTGTCCGTTGTGAGCTTGTGAATTAATATCAGTGAAAGAGGGAGACCATGCCAAGGATACCGAGGTAAAGGTAGATAGACACCTGTACAATTTCTGGTGAATCATCACCGCACATATGCAGTCCTAAAACTTTATTCGTCTTTGCACAGACTATAAGCTTCATAAAAACTCGGTCTGGAAGCCCTGAGAGTGTAGCCTTCAAGGGCCGGAAGTTTGCTGTGTAGACATCAACATCACCGTGTTCTTGTATAGCCTGCATTACGAATTATTGAAATGTTAACCACATAGCATCAAGAGCAATAACTGGATGCACCCATCTCTGTCCATCCCATTCTAATCATGCAAAAAAAAAATTAAAATATTCTCAAGAAGAGTTTGCTATATGAAAAACTATGATTGGACAATAAGATGGGATGCACAAAGATGAATGCAGCCAAGGATATTGAAACTATAGGTTAAACACATTATCTCTTCTTACCTGCTCTTCAGTAAGACCAACTATTCCAATTGGTGGCTGGGAAAAAACAGCACAAGGAACAGCACTACGTAAAGAGTAGGATGTTCAAGAAAAGACCATCAAAAAGAGAGCCAAAAGAAGATAAACAGAAGATTTCCAGAGTTTGTCAGATCACACTACACCACTTGCTAACAAATTATCATAAGATTGATACCTATAACTAGGTTTTGTAGGTTCATTTTGAAATATAGTTTTTGCTAATGCGCCTCCCTCCATTAAAGCAACGGGAGTCAAATTTATTCTATCTGTAACATCTCCAACAGCCCAAATTGAAGGAACTGATGTACGGGAGTATTCATCAACCTGAAAAGACAGAAAGGTTCTTAACTTAAACAAAAGAAACAAACACTAAGCAAACCAGAGTCATTACCTCAATTGCTCCATTCTTGGTCATTTTTACTCCTACTTCTTCCAATCCCAAGTTCTGCAAACAAGTATGAGTTGAATTAACTAAACCAGCAATGAATGGTATACTTGTAACCCCTTTCAGAAACAGGATAAGACACTAGCAAAGGTTTTTCTGCATTTTCGTTGGAGTAATCAGAAACTTCTGAAAACATCATATATTTTCATCAATTTATTTGTTTTCTGCATTTTCGTTGGAGTAATCAGAAACATCTGAAAACATCATATATTTTCATTAATTTATTTGTTTGAAGAGAACAATATCATGCATGTTCTACACAGAGCATCCAATGATGTTTATGAGAGAAAAAGAGAAACCATAGGGTTTAAAACACTAAATATTAATATCATGATCTATTGTTATTGATTATTTACACCTAGAAATTTTGTACACTACTTTCCAGAGTTATAAAAAGCTAATTTACGCTTTGAACAAGTTACCTATCAATTTTGTTTCTGTGGTAGCAAGCAGAAGCAGTTTTATCTTCATGATTAATACTGTTTTATAAGATAAGAATAATTCTTATTTTTCCTAACTCATTGGGACACACGACCCTAATATAAAGAGAGGAAGAATTCACAAAGATTGGGGTAAGAAATATTTCTGGAATATTTTCATAAGGCTAATATGATAAATGACCCCAGTAAACAATTAACAGGATCAAAACTTGCATATCAAAACTCAAGATTCTTTTCTGTTTTAGACAAGATTCTTCTTACAAGTCAATAATACACCTTTTGAGTAAGAAATCAATACAGTTTATTTTTCCAGAAACAATAGGTGTGCTTACAAGCTTACAACAGTAACTGTAGACCCCTTCTGTTCCAATTGTACCTAGGTTTACTCACTTAGGATCATTGTTTAAAATGTCGATGTTGATGAAACGTTGATGTCACAATTTTACGGAAATATTGACGAAAATATTGATAAAATGTCGATATCGATGAATATTTCTGAAAAAATTATGAAAACAAAAAACTAAAAAATATATATTTAAATTAATAAATAAACATTTTATACTTTCTAAACATGTTGAAGTTAAAATGTTTATTATTTATATTTATTTATATTAAACTCACGTTAGTGACGTTTGTTGCTTATTTTTTATGTTTCATAAATTTTTGTATGAAATGTCATTTCACTTTTCATGTCGACGTTGAACCCATGAAAATGTGAAAATATCGATGGAAATGTTGACATTTCAATAAAAATTTAATACCATGCTTATGATAAGGTGGCTAAAGAAAACACTAATGGCAATATTCAATCATGCCTCAAGAACATATCCAATGTGTCACCGTTATTATTGCAATAGGAAACTATCATCAATACTGTAATATTGTACCTTTGTATTAGGCCTACGCCCTGTTGCAAACATAACATGTGAGAAGCCTTCAACTGTTCCTTTGCTAGTCTTCAGAGATAATGACCCATCAGCTGATTTAAGGATAGCTTGTGGTACCTCCTCTGTATGGAACTCAACTCCTCTTAGTGACATCTGTTCTGCAACAAAATCTCTAATCTAGAACAAATAAAACAATCATGAGAGCTTTGACGTGAAGGAAAATTGCCAAGCTAGCAAGCATAAAATCATCAACAATGCTTCACCTCTTCATCAAAGCCTCTAAGCACTTTTTTCTGTCGTATAAATACGTGGACTTCACTTTTCAAACCATTGAAGATGCCAGCAAACTCTAGAGCAATATATCCACCTCCAACTATGGCAATCTTCACAGGTTTGGATGGCAATTCAAGGGCAGCATCAGAATCTATAGCATACTCACTGCCAGGAATGTCAGGAATGAAAGGGCGCCCCCCAACTGACACTAGAATGTGTCTAGCCGAATAAATCTTTCCATCTACATCAACCGTGTGTTCATCCAAAATCTGTAGATATTGTTGAAATGGATGCATTTAACAATTGTATAACAAATTCGATGTACAAAACCGTACAGGTTCGGATCTCAAGAGTTAAAAGGGAAAGAAAAAGTCATGTATGTATCAAAAAGTTCTGAGCAAAAACAGAGTATTTGAAAAGTAGAACATTAAAATTTAGTGCTGAAATTATGAACTCACAGTGTTGCCCCACCTTTCCACGGCCTTCAATCAATGTGACCCCAGCATTTTTCAAAATATTCTTGTAGATACCAGTTAGTCGATGTAACTCAGCATTCTTGTTAGCAATCAAGGTGCTCCAGTCATGCTTTGGTTCAGTGTCATATTTCCATCCAAAGCCATGACTCTCTTCAAATTCATGTGCATACTTTGACGCATACACAAGTAACTTCTTCGGTACACATCCACGAATAACGCACCTGGAAATCTAATAGTAAGATAGGACACATAGGAACTGAAATACATTTATATTTAAAATCACAGCATCATACAGACAAAACAACATATCATTTTCTTAAAAAAAAAAAAAAAAAAACAGAAACAAAATAATAATAATAATAATATATTACGATGATCTGCAAATTATAAACTCATTTCAGCTAATGATATTGAAAAAGCACAGAATGATTGAAGAGATGAAATATATAACAGTTCAAAAAATTGACAAAATAGATTATTGAACTCAAAAAAGACAAAATACAATAAGTAAAAGAACGGATTTGAAGGGAAAAAACATTAAACAAACATTGTCTAAACAATTGAACATCTCAATTTCTTAACCTGTCTGTTCTCCCACTTAAGAGCGAAAAAAAAAAAAAGAAAAAAAAAAAGAAAAGAAGAGTACTTCCATGTTTTCCATCTTGAGAGTGAAACTATTATGCATCATATTGATATACCCCAAAATAAAATAACCAAGGAAAGGAATCAATAGGGAACCAACACTTCGTTTCCACTAGTAAACCAACCTTAACTCAACAGTTAAGACATCACTACTCCTAGAGAACATAGGTTCAATCCCCCATCTCGAGTAAATGTGATATGATATTCATAAAAGAAACACACATCTGTCTCTCTCACAAACACACAAAACTGCCTAGCAGAGCAGCAAGAAAATTAAGCGAAGCTCCACAATTCCCAAATGTTTTATCACTATTATTCTTTTAATGAGAAAACTTGACTTTCATTCATTGGTAGATGAAAGAATAAAACTGCCAACCTACAAGAAAAGGCTGCACTCTAGAGAAATAAGATCAAACATAGATGGAAGCTAAGAAGCACGGACACTTTAGGGTTAGCGTGTTCGTGTCCGAAAAATGTCGGACATTTGTCACTCCAACACTTGTTAGACGTGTATCAGACACTTGTTAGTGCAATAGATCTGTTGGACACTAGTTGTACAAACTCAAAATAGGAGAAACATTTGGTAGACATGCATCAAATACTTCTTACCTACACTAAGTCAATACAAATACAAAAATAATAAAATTTGAGAGCGAAATACATCAAGCTAATTTTTAAGTATAGAAATGAACAAACTCATTTACTTTGAATTTCTTTCTTGTTTAAAAATGATATATAATTTAAAAATTGTATGTTTAATAAATGTGTCCTTGCGGTATCCCTGCTTGTTAGGATAGAAGATTCTAACCACATAGTTTTAGCGAGCATAAAGAAGCAACAACCCATGTACACGGAAAGTTCCAGAAACAAACCACGCATGACCAACTCCTAAATTCTCAGTTCAAAACGCTACCCTTCCAAAAATTTCTTTCATACAGCCAGTATACATTGAAAACACCTCAATTCATATAGCTCACATTGCACAGTATCGAATTAAACAGAAATTTCAAACTTACGTCCCACCCACACCTCCAGCAATATCCGACGAAATGGTGGAGAAAGGAAGCTCACAAACCGCCACTGAAGCACCAAAATTAGCAGCAAATCGGGAAGCTCGCACACCCCCACTGCCTGCACCAATAGTAAAGAGGTCAAAATCATATGGGCAAAGAGCTTCGGCGCCATTTTCAGACTGGGACCGAACTACAAGGCCACGGCGGCAGTGAAGACGATTGTTAGTGAAGTGGGTGAGAGGAAGGAAACGGTGGCAGAGGGGAAGAGGGGCTAAAGGCTTAGGAATTGAGAGAAAGGAAGAGGATAGAGAAACGGGAAGGTTTTTGCAGAGAAGGGTTTGAAGAGTTTGTGAGGAAGAAAGAGAAGTGGCCATTTTGGCCTCAGCAAAGCGCCTGTACTATTGTTTTCTTCTTGGGTTGGTTCTGTGTGTTTAACAATGGTGGAAAATCGATTAAATATTAAATTAACGAATTGGGTTTTGGATAATAAATGAATTTTTGACGATTTTTTTCAACAACAGTATGAGAGGAGAAGCCGCCTCCGTGTGTGGGGGAGGAGACTGTCCGCGCGTGTCATTTTTAGGGCTAATGATATTTTTCTTTAAAAAAAAAAAAATTCTTTCCATTCTAATTATATA
This sequence comes from Benincasa hispida, assembly GCF_027475165.1. Lineage (NCBI taxonomy): Eukaryota > Viridiplantae > Streptophyta > Magnoliopsida > Cucurbitales > Cucurbitaceae > Benincasa > Benincasa hispida. Next base: position 28,070,837 of record NC_143486.1, read on the forward strand.
CAAAATTAGAAAAAATAAAAGAAACAATTTTGTTTAGTGCCAAAATAAGCTTAGTTAAACAGTAATTGACATGATCTTCTTTGATAGTATTTGAAGGTTCAATCCCTGCAATTGTCATTTTTACCTGGCCATACAATCACATGCTTTGATGAACGCCCATGCTCACCCTTTAGGTCACTGACCAGCTCAAACCAAACTTCGTGTTCGTGCTTGTAGCCACATTCTAAATGTATCACGAGCTCAAGGGATTTAAGAGAGGAACATGAGGATTTTCTCTACTCCCTTATGTTTGAAGAGGAGAAAGAAAAATAGGAGTGCATGGATCTAAGGGAGGAGCATGAACAAGAGGGTAGAGAAAGTTACCAATGTAATTTAAGGGAATGTTTACTGGAAATTTCCTCTTTTTAATTCTAGGTGGTTACTATGTTTAATGTGTTTACTTAATGATTTTACAGGTATCGAGCATCTTAGAGGTGAAATCAGTCGTTATGAGTTGTTCGGAGTTAATTTGGAGCAATTAGAAGCTAATTTGAGCAACTGGACTTTGAAAAAGATGTGAAATGACAAAAATGCCCCTAGATGGAAAGTTGCAACACCCAGCCGAGCATTGCGCAACGTTACAAAACAATAGCCTCCATTTGAAAAATAAGGTAGCGTTGCAACGCTACATGTAGTATTGTAACGCTCCGAATATTAACGGAGCCTCGTGCATTGTTTGTCATAGGGTTGCAACTCTGCGACTGTTGTATAAAACATTTCTTCTTCGTTATAGGGCAGAAGAATCATGAAATAATCACCCCCAATCAGCTCCTAAGCCAATTTCTTCCTTTTCTCACCTCTCCACTTGTGTTTTTTTTTTTTTTTTCATTTTTCTCCCCATCTCATGTAATTAGTGAAGACATTGTTGGGTTCTTCTCTTCTTCATCTCCATGGGAAGGTAAGACCTAGCTCTCTAGTATAGGGTTTTGGAATATTGTAATTTTTGGGAGTTTTGTTTCAATGTAATTTTTATATTCTTGTCTATAGGTTTCAATCTGAATCTTATATTTATGAATTGCATAATTTTATTATCGGTTGACAACCAATAATTTATTGTGTAATTTGAATCGTATTGTTCCTATCAACCTAGAGAAAATCATAGTAGGTGTTTAATTAGATGGTGAAAATTAAACATTCTTCCTAGCATAAGCTCTAGAACTTAATGCGGTTGGGTAATCATGTTTAATATGGATTCATTTGAGCATGTTTAGCTAATTAGGTAATTAGGACCGTTGGTTGGATGTTCAATCGATTGGGCTAGGCATAGTTAAGAAACTAAAATTACATTAAGCTATTTGACAATCGAAATTACATTGAACAATTCCAATTCCCTTAAGCTATATCATTTCCTTTAATGTCTACTTTTTACTTTCATTACATTTTATTTCTTTTATGCATTTTCTATTCTAATCCTCACCAACCCCCCCCCCCCCCCCTCTCCCCATTTTACCACTTTAACTAAAAATGTGCTTCGAGGAACTAATCTTCCATGCTTCCTTGAGGTTCAACCTCGGACTTACCGCTTGTACTAGTAGTTAGTATAAGTAGTTTGTTGAGTGATTTAAAAATATTACTTGACTAGCAAGGGTTTATGGGCAACGATAAATACCAAGCAATCAAATTTATGTCCTTGCCGAGGAAGCCAATTAGTACTTCTTAGTTAGATTTTAGTTAAAGTTTCTTTTGCTTTGATTTGTTTTCTTTTTTATGTCAGTTAAGTATGAAAGAATTCCCAAATCAATCTTGGAAGTCAGAAAGCTAAGTTGCAGGTCTTGAAGACAAGGTAAGTGGCCTTGACCTCCATATTGTCGAGTTGACTGCCTTGGTTGGCCATTTGATGGAAAGGAGTTCGGAGTAAGCAGAGGTGTACATGAGTTGCCTACTCGAGGGGCATTCTACGTAAGCATGCTCGAGGTTGCAGTGGATCCTAACACCATGTGGATTCGCCGATGAGGGATATTATGGACATTTGGACTATGAGTCCCCTCATCCTCGATGGGAGGAGTCCATTGACCATAGATACTCATGATGGTAGCAGGGCTTAAACAACCAAGATTTCACAACACCGCACCAGTCAACTCATGCTCAGTCTTCAGGGTCAGGTAAGTTTTTAGAGGCCCAGAAGCATGAGGTAGTCCATGTCGACGCAATGAAGGAGGAGGAACCACTTCCTGAAGATTCATGCTCAGGTATGACTTTGGAGTTCTTAATTTCTGAATTTGTTAATAGCTCTCTTCAGTTTTAATAGGACGTTCAAGCTCAGCTGCGATGCATGATCGTCCATGTTGCCCAGTTGACAGAGGTCGTGTAGAGAATGGAGAGTGTGCTAAAGTAGCCCATTGTCTATACCTTAGAGGCAGAGTTCCTTGTAGAGTGCTACTACTTCAATGATGATGAGGACATCACTCCAAGCTTGCCAGTTTGTGAGGCTAAGAAGGATTTTGAGCCTAAACCCAACAAGATCCAGGTGATAGAGTTAGAGGTCAAAAGACCTCGCCCTGTTCTAACTCCTAATATTTCGTATATATTCGAGTTTCATTCCTCTAATTCTCACTAGTCTGTTGAGTCTTTTCTTTCTTTAGACTCTTTAAAGTCATTTGAGTCTTTTGGATCTTTCTTTTTATCTTTTTCCCTTCTTCCAAAAAATCAAAATTTGACCTGATGAGGAGCCTTATAGTTTTACCGGGCTATATTGACTCGTCCAAGAAGGGGCTAGCGAAATACAAGAATTTCTTTGTGCCTTAACAGGGGACAGGTCACATCGAGCAATTGACGTTAAAAAAATTTCCTTCCTGGAAGGAATTAGGTGATAAAATTTACTACTTTCCTTTACTGCTTTCGCAGCATAACTTCTTCTTTTTCTTTTGTAGATTCTTTTTGTTGGGGTTGATGCCCTAAAGTCTCGTGTCTTGTAGTTTTTAAACACATTTTGTATGAACGTTTTGATGTATAATATATGATATTTACTTCACTTCTTGACTTTGCACATTGGATGTTTTATTTGCTTTACCACAAACCAATAAACTAAAATCTCTGGTTGTCTTTATGTAACTTAAGCATGTATGTGGTGCACATACAATTGAATCATGTCTTAAGTGACAACCAAAATTGTCTGTAGTATATGGATATAGGAGGGAAACCTTATCCTGGTAACACTATGGATGCAGCCCGCTTTATGGAATAGTTACAAGTGTTGTGACTTTTCACAGATGGTCTGATCCTGATCATTCGTGTAAAGGACATGCGAGCGAGGGCGTCCTATACAAAGAGTTTGTATAAGACCTGACCATGAAATGTTAACGTATCGTCATACAACCCCGTTCATGACAGAGATTTCACTTCACAAGGATGACCATAGGTAACATGACCTCAATCCTGAGTGAGTTTGGAACTCCTGCCATTGAGGGTAGTCCTTTAATTTGCTTGGGTGTGAGTGGCCAGAGCGCCGACTGAAACCTACCACTTTGAGGATTCGTCTTATTTGGGAGCTGGGAACTCAACTACACAAGATGGAGTTCACTCCTTCCCCGAAGCAGGGGTAAGTAGATAGATTGCTCCCTTAAAGGTTTATCCCAAGGCTTGAATAATGTGGCGCCACACAGCTTCTCATGGCTCGAGAGATGTTCACACATAGTAGGACTATGTTGTATCGTTCATTAGAGGGATCAGTGGTATTTAAGGAGTAAGATGTAACTAAAGGGGCAAAATGGTAAATTGACCCAGCTGTACTTACAAGCATCTATGAAGGGTCATCATACTGATAATTTGTTATATCCAATGGACATAGAAATATATTTGTGGTAAGAAGAGTTCAGCTGTTGGTCTTTAGTAAAATGTCTGGCAGTTAATGGATGGTGGATATCGTGGTTAAAGAGTTTAATCAGTTATTCACGTATTGTTAAAGCTTCGAGCCATAGGTCCATAAGGTCTCCTTGGTAACTTGGATACAAGTTGAGAATAAGTTTTTAGGTTAGTTTGAAATATTCAAATTGACAAGAGGGAGTTCGATTATATATGATATAATTAAACTAGTTAATTATATATGATATAATTGACTTTATGTATGAAATACATTAATTTGGAGGGAATTGGATATCAATATGATTTATATCTACTGGAGGAAAAATACTGTGGTTAATATATGATATCAAACCATAGGTTATGAATGTAATGTGGTTATATTTATTATTTATTAATTGGACAATTATGGGATAATTGGCCAGTATCTCTTTTACTTTCATAACTGATGAGTATGATGAAAAATTATTTTGAGATGCTTAAATAGCTCATGGTGTTTTGCAATTCTAGATGTCATCGCTTGGTAAATTAGAGCCCATACGATAGCGCTACTTACTAAACGATCGCTTACACCCGCGCGTGTTACTTACTAAACGATCGCTTATCTTTTATTAAATGGTCGTTTAGCGCCAGAGCTTTACTAAACAATTGTATAAACGATCGCTTACTTTTTCCTACACGATCGTATACTTCACCTAAACGATCAAGCATTTTGTCTATATGATAGACAAGTCTTTCTCTCACTTCTTTGATCGTTGTATACGATCTCTTTTCCTCCTCCCTCTACCAAATCTGAACAAAGTCTACCCTTTGGATTCTCACTTCGAGAATACTGAGGGCTCTGAGTGGTGGTGTTATTCCCGTTTCCTTGTGTTTGTGCGAAGCTGTTCGTGTAGACGACTGGGGTGTTGCTGGACGATTACTTATTGATCTAGTAAGAGTGAGAGGTCGTTCATGGAGAGAGCAAGATTTCAAGTGAAAAAAGTCCTCAACTGGTGTGTTCTCTCAATCTCTTATTTATTGATTCTTTAAGCATGCCAGTAATTTAACGCTGTTAATGCATATCTGTATATTTGAATGTATATATGGAATTTCTGTCACAATGAATTAGAAAGATCCACTTCTATTCAGAGGTACTCTTGTATAAGAGTTCCTTCACTTTTCTCTTGCCCTAAAAAAAGAAGAAGATCCATTCATGCACGAGCCCTTGTACCACCATCCCGTGTGCGTAAACATCATCAAGGGAGGTTTTTTGTTCCCCTAACTCTTTTAGTTTTTTCTTAGGTTTAAAATAGAGATACATTGAGAAAAATATATCATTTTAAGTTGGAGGTGGGGTATGTTATGATAGCTTGGGGTCCTTGAGCGATGTGCTCGGATAATGTTTGTATGCTTAAATTGCTTGCTTGCTTTCTTGTTTGTTTGTTATGATGAATAGTTGATAACGCCCTCGTTGTGATTAGGTTTGCATAAAACTATGTTTAAAGAGTATGATCATGATTTTTAGCCCGTTTTAAAAAATTTTCTTATCTCTCATGTATCTTTAAGTCCTTTGTCCAACGAAATTACGTCTTGCATGCTTAGAATTATATTATGTGGCTTGTACATTTGTTGTCACCCTGAAAGGCCTAGGTGATAGGTGTTAAGCGACTGAAAGCTCAATCTAGTAATGCATGCCTAAGTTTTTTGCCAAACTCTTGTTTTGTATTGTAAAATCTAAGTGTAGAGTAAATAAAAAGATAGTTTGTAAAAGGCAAAACATGTTGTAAAATAAAAGCAAGTTTGTATGTTATTTTTTAAGGGGATTATTCCTCTTTCTTGGTGTTATGGTTAACCTGGGGCGGATATGACACCCGTAGTTTTCCTCTGAGCTAAAGTACCCCGAGGAATGAGTAAGCTTCAGCACCTTGTAAGGAGATGTTGATTGTAGTTGGATGTATTTCACGTAACCCATATGGGCAAGCCAAAACGAATGTGACATGTCAAGATAAGGTTTCCTTTTTTGTGTAAAGTAAGAAAAGGAGAAAATGAAAAAAAAAAATAGAATAAGAGTTTGGTTTCCTTAAGTGTGTCATTGCATTGTTGAGTCTAGGAAGCTTAGCTCTTGAATCTTCGAGTCAAAATAGGAAAAAATGAATTGAGAGCCTTATAAAACCATTTTGGGTTTTGCGGACTTAATTAGTAGGCCTTTGGACTCACTTATGCAGGAATAGGTTTAGAATCGTTTTTAAAATGTGCTTTATTGATAGGTTGTAATCGAATTTCATTTTTTTTATTACAAATCTTATCTTATAGATTGTTGAGACTAAAGTAACGACCTTTTTGATTAAGCAAGCATATACTTTTTATGTGAATGTGTGATTCTACCTTGTTCGAGGACGATCAAGAATAAGTTGGAGGTATTTGATAACACCAAAAATGTGTTATTTTCCTCTTCTTAATTCTAGATTGTTACTATGTTTAATGTGTTTATTTAATGATTTTATAAGTTGAGCATCTTGTAGGTGGAATCAGTCATTACGAGCTGTTCGTGGTTAATTTAGAGTAATTAGGAGCTAATTTGAGCAATCGAGCTTCAAAATGATATGAAATGACCAAAATGACCAAAATGACCAAAATGCTCCTGGATGGCAACTAATAATTTGTTGTGTAATTTGAATGCTTAGAAATTGACTTACAATATGTGACATACAGTTATAGGTTAATCTCAAAGGAAGCAATAGGTTAGTTAGGCTTGCAATTCATTGTCTATAACAAATAGTAGTTTTGTCCTATCACCTAGAGAGAAACCACATTGAATGTTTGATTAGACAGTGGAAGTTAAGCACTCATTCTAGCGTTATCCTTAGAACTTCATGCAATTTGTCAATTTGTATGAAGCGGATTCGTTTTCTATGCATTTCAATTAATTAGGTAATTAGGACCATTGATTGGGATTCCAATCAATTGGGCTAGGCATAGTCAATTACCTACAATAGCATTTAAATAACTCGATGAACAAGAATTGCATAGGCCCATTCCATTTCCCTAAGTTAGAATGTCATAGTTAATTGCATTTCTATCTTTTAGTTTCATTGAACTTTATTTTCTATGCATTTCGACTTACCCAATCCATACCAACCCCCTCCCCCTTCCATTATATCATTTTAACTAAAAATGTGCTTCAAGGAACTAATCTTTCGTGCTTTCCTGAGGTTCGACCCCAGATTTGCCGCTTATACTATCAGTTAGTATAAGTAGTTCGTTTGGTGATTTATAAATATTATTTGATTGGCAGTCTTTTGGGAGCGACACCAAAAAGATCTTCCGTCAATTATAAATATCATTTATGAGTCTCATACGACGTATTTGTTGTCGGAATCTAGATTACTATAAATCTGATTGCATTGTTAAGATTACATGGTTGGTTTTGACTATTTTTATTATTATTATTATTTTGAATACTTTTTTAATATATGTTTTCTACGTCATATTACCTAAGTTTGTGATATTATATAAATCCTAATTGGATGGATTTTGACTACTTTGTACATAAGAAATTCTACCGAATGAAATTCAAATTCCATACTCCATACATTTAGTTGATGTTTTTTTAATAAAAAAAAGGTTTCAACTCCCTAATTTTATGTTGTTTTATAAAATAGATCTAATAAATAAGGTCGGGTTTGATAACCATTTGGTTTTTTGTTATTATTTTTAAAAATTAAGTCTATCTAATCCACATTTGTTACCATGATTTGCATATTTCTTATGTACAATGGTTGAATTCTTAGTCAAATTCTAAAAAAAAAAAAAAAAAAAAAAAAACTTTTTGAAAGCTTCGTTTTTAGTTCTAAAAAATTGGCTTGGTTTTTTGAACCATTGATGAAAAGTAGATAACAAAGGAAGAAATTTGGAGATGAAAGTAGTGTCTATGAACTTAATTTTCAAAAAAAAAAATAAGAAAGAAAATTGTTACCAAACGAGACCTAAATATATTGTTTTATTTTAGATCTAGCGTTTTCAATTCATATTGTTGTTTGTCCAAAATAAACATATTCCATTTTAAAAATATGTTTATGTTCTTTAATGGTATTCATGTTTTTCAAAGGGAGGGTGTTGTTATAGAAACCATATATTATCTGTTGTTGTTTGTTTAAATGTAGAATTGTTTTTCTTGTTCTAAGAGAAACACATTCATTAAAAGAAAAAGAACAAAACAAAACAACCATCAACCCATGAGTTGATCATAATATAAACAACATAATTTTTGGGGTCCAAATATTTTATTCAAATAACTTTATATATACACATAACACACATATATGATAAACAATATATATCAAAATTAGATTATTGAACTTCTAACTTCAAATAACGGAATGCATATCAATTAATACTACTAAATTAAGTTTATTTGACCACCTTAAATTTGTTATGTAATTATTATGGTTTCATGCCTCGATTTAGTTAATAGTTATTATTAAATTGAATCTTAAATTTTAAATTTAGAAGATAAAAAAAATAAGAATTAATTTCCACGACCACACGCTTGGTTTATCTCTAAGAAAAAGCATAAGTAAATAATCATTCACCTTTTACACCTGACTTTACACCAACTGAGAAAGTGGATGAGGCAAACACCAACTGGCTTTGGTAAGTTTAAGCATTTTATCACATTTCTTTGTTGCTTCATTTTCTTCATTGAGATAGGGATCCTGAAGTAACATATCAACCATCCACCGTTGTTTATAATTTTGAATAAAATATTTTTTTAGTGTATTCCTTATCGTGTTTGGATAATTCTTTTGGTATTTTTTTTTGTATATCTTTGCTATCTAAAAGTTTTGGTCATCAATTGTTTAGCTCTAGAATCGTCATACAAAGACTTTCCATAAATCATTTTAACCAAAATACAACCTAATGACCAAATATCTTGTGTGTCATTGACCTCATTGAAAACGATGGATTCAGATGATAATATTTAGGCGTTCCTTTAAACTTTAATGTACTACAAGACCTTCTATCTTGATCATCTTCCCCATGCTTGCATTTTCCAACAATTCCAAAGTCAACAATTTTTAACTTCATCTTCCCATCACTTTGAGGGAATGCAAGAATATTTTCAGGCTTAAGATTGACATGAACAAAGCCTAACTATGAATATAAGAGGGCCTTTAAGTATCATTCAAAGATAGTCTTTCACTTCATCTTCAGGTACCTTCTTTCTTTGTTTGATCAAGTCAACTAAAGTCCAACAACATACTCCAACTTTAAGTTTTAAAAATCCATATCTCCAAGAGGATCTCCTCACTACTACAAATATGGGTTTCCATGACATAAGAGTGAACCCAAATTGAGTATGGAGGGAGAAAAAAGTGTCATAAATGGAAAAAAAAAAGCGCATTTTTTGTGGGAAAAAAAGACAATTTTCGGACTCCAGTTTTTTCATGACAGTTTTTAAGTGTCACAAATTTATGACACTTATTGATTGTCACTAAATAAATTTCATTATTTGTTTATTAATAAAATGTTTGATTCTAATAAAAAAAAATTGATTAAAACCGACATTCACCCCTGTGGTCGTACACTCAAAATCCTTGTCTTTCGAAACCCTCGTCAAGTAGTCGATTGATTCACCCCTTCGTCCTTCACACTCCGGCTCGTACTTTGTCCTTCACACTCCAGCTGATTGATTTGCTGGATTGTGAAGTAAAATGTTGAATTTAGTTGCACATTGCCTATAAGATCCATAGAAATTCGAGATTGATTCGACAAGGAGACATACATATAAAAAACATGCTTGAAAGAGATAAACTGATCCTACAAAGTGGGTCACATCCAATAGTGTTACCAGAATAAGGTACCCAATCTTATTCGTATACTACATACCGTTTTGGCTATTTACTCAAACTTGATCCATTCTTATATTTTCACATAAAGTCCAAGAACTCATGTAATAGCCATGGATCTTAGTTTATTGAATTTAGGCTTTACAAGTGCAATTTACATATTCAATAACAGTTTTATTGAATAAACGACAATAACATCTTTATTGCAAATAGAGTACGTTTAACTTTACAAACTGTGAGTTTAGGATATACAACGTTTAATTTTACAAACTATGAGTTTTAAGACATACAACCCAACAAACCTAAATTTTTAAGTTTATCTTTGAAATTCATAAATGTTGTTATTGTTGTGATGTTTCTATTGTTGTGTTGTTGTTGTTGTTATGGTTGTTATTGTGAGAAGTGGTTGAAGGAGTTATCATAAGTAGTTAAGTTTATAAGGAGGAGAAATCAAGTGGTTGAAAATATTCTAAGTACAGAGAGTTAGCTTTCGGGTCTAGTAGGTTTCGGGCATAAAGAGGTTAGGCGTGGAGGCCTAGTATGGCAAGTAGGCAATGACCTTGGTGGTAATGTCGTGGGGAGGCTTGCTTAGTATGGGAGGAGTGTGTAAGGCGGTCTAGGTGGCAAGAAAGCTTTAAGGCGATAGAGGTTGGCAGGATTTAGGCGATGGCATGAGGAGGGAGGTGTGTAAGCGATGGTTTAGAGGTTAGGAGGTGTTAGCTAAGGCGATGAGACTTGAAGCGTAAAGCTAAGATTGGTTCGACATTAAGATGCCAAAAAGGGCCATCGGTTAAGACTAATTAATGGGCTAAGTGGCAGTATTAGAGGTGTTAATCAAGTTAATGGGCTAAGTGGTAGAATTAGAGGTGTTAATCAAGAGTTAGAGGGCTAGGTGTTAGAAGATTAGGCATTTTAATCATGCAAGACTTAGTATAAAAATAGGTTGGAAAGAAGAGAAAGGTTTTACCAATTTACTCGTGCCATTGGAGAGATTTTTTAGCCAAAAAAAACCTTATTGAGTGAAGAAGAAGATTTGGGCCGTTGAGAAGAATCTTCCACTGATTGATGATGAAATCTTAAAGAAACCAAAAAGTGTTCCAATTTTTAGATCAATCAGGAAAGTTGTAAAAATTGGTGGATTCTGAGTCCATCAAGAGAAATTAGAGTCCCAAAATTTGAGGTAAGAAAGTTAAGAGGATTAGGAAGAGGTTCTTAGAAGGAATTTCTGTGATTTGACGTCTGGATTCTAAGTTATAAAGCATGGAATTAAAATCTGGAAAATGATGTTATTGAATAAACAGGCAGCTGCAACCGTTGAATAAGCAGGTAGGTGAAGAAGGCATGGAGTTGGGGCAGGCGATCACCCTAGGCGACAAAGTGCCTATTGCACACGCCTAACACATAACCCTACGACCAGGCGAGCAATCTCGCACATTGCATGGTAGGGAGACACATTAACTCTTAGTGTGTCTGCGTGCCTGACGCACAGCTCACCTGCACTGTTGCAGCGCACGCCTAACACTTAGAACGACTTTATGTGTGGGTGTGTTGCTGCTCACAAAGGGTTGTACCACAGCCTTTTGCATGCGCCTAAGGGTCAGTGTGCGAGAGACAGTGTCACCCATAAGTGCCATTGTGTGCCATCAGCCCACCTATGTGTTTGTGGTGTCAAGAGCCTATTTTTAACCTAGCATTGGATTCTTAAGTGTTGGTACGCCAAAGTTTTAACCTTTATGTGATAATTTAGACATTGGATCATTAAGACACTTAAAAGGGTACTTTACAAAGGATATAGATGTTATCATAAATACTTTATATCTATATTGAATAGATAAACCCTAGAATCATTCATGTTAGATTGTCAAGAATATATACATACCGGATTCCATTGAAAGATTGATGATGACTAAGTGGCAGCTATTGTCTTCCTCAACCAAAGCTCCAAATGCCCTAAATGGGATCTCTCTCTAGATTGGATTCAAGAAAGACTGAGTGTTTATTGCTTTGGTATATTGGGGACCATAGCCCTAAGGTCTCTTTATATACTAGTTCAATTAGGGTTCTCATTAAACCTCAATTAACTAGGAATAGGCTTCTACCCATTAAGTCCATACTCAATTAGGAATCTAGGTCCTTAATTAATTAGATTACATAATAGGGCCCAATCCAATAAAATATCCCAATGTGATAAATTATTAATCCACATACATAGCTCATACTTTAATTAAACATATTATTATTTAAATATGTCTAACAATCTCCCACTTGGGCTATGTCTGTGTACCTGATATAATTAGATCACATAAGCCTTAAGCGCACATAAACAGGTTATTTCAATAATAGAATTCCCCTTTAGTTCAATCTGGTCCCTCATGTATTAGCATGGAATCAAAGCGGCTTTCATCACTACCCTTGTAACTAAACCTTCCTTGATCACCAATTCCAATACATTCAATGACATAGATCAAGTATGGATGGATAGCATGGAAACTACATGCAAAGTGATCTAAATCATGCATGTTTCCAACTGGTCCAAATTCCTTAATGAGATCATTCTAAACAAAAATTTATGCTAAATTGCATGCTTGATAAACAAGTTCAGATAATAAAACATAAACTATCAACTTTATTCTATATAGAAAATAAACAAAATAAGGTCAAAGAACATCCTTAATAACAAACTCCCACTAAACCATGGAATCAGAAAAATGACTAACACCCATGTGAGCAACATGCTCATGAAAAACTTTAGATGGTAAACATTTAGTCAATGGATCTGCCACCATAGAGTTTGTTCCTATGTGTTCTAGCAAAATTTGACCATCCTGAACTCTTTCTTTAACAACCAGAAACTTCATGTCTACATACTTTGACATCGTATTGCTTCTGTTATTGTTGGAATACATCACTATCGACTTATTGTCACAAAATAATTTTAGTGGTCTTTCTATGCGAACCCCTATCCGCAGCCCAGTGACAAAATTTCGAAACCATATTCCATGATTGGATGCCTCATAACATGCTATAATCTCCACAGCCATGGTAGAAGAAGCCATAAGTGTTTGTTTAACACTTTTCTAGGATACAGCTCCTTCAGCCAACATAAAGATATAGCCTGAAGTGGATCGCAAATTTTCTTGACATCCAGCATAATCAGAATCAGAATACACAATGATCTCCAAAACTTCTGATCTTCGATAAGTGAGCATATAATCTTTTGTTCTCTGTAAATACCTCATAACCTGTTTGGCTGCTTTCCATTTATCCATCCCCGGGTTACTAAAATATCTGTCTAACACTCCAACTATGAACGCAATATCTGGACGTGTGCATACTTAAGCATACATTAGACTTCCAATGGCCGATGCATAGGGAACCTTCCGCATCTCTTTAGTCTCGAGTGTGATCTTGGGGCATTGACCTAAATGAAATTTATCATCTTTAGCGATCGGGGTATCTCCTGACGCACAAGCTTTCATACTAAATCTACTCAAGATCTTTTCAATGTAGTTCTTTTGTGAAAATCTCAAAATACCTTGAGAACGATCTCGCAGTATTTCAATTTCTAATACAAAAGAAGCATCATCAAGATCCTTCATCTCAAAATTTCTTTTGAGAAATCTCTTAGTGTCATGCAATAAACCTACATTATTACTAGCTATGAGTATGTCATCGACATATAACACCAGAAAGATTGATTTACTCCCATTGAACTTGTGATATACACAATCTTCCACAATGCTCACCTCAAAACCAAATGAGATTGTCACTTCATGGAATTTGTGATACCATTGACAAGAGGCTTGCTTGAGACCGTAGATGGATTTCTTTAATTTGCATACCATAGACTTTGAATTACCAGACACAAAGTTTTCTGGTTGCACCATATAAATCGTCTCATCAATGTTCCCATTGAGAAACACAGTTTTTACATCCATCTGGTGTAACTCTAAATCAAAGTGAGCTACCATTGCTATGATTACCCTAAAAGAGTCTTTCGATGAAATCGGAGAGAAAGTCTCTTTGTAATTAATGCCTTCCTTTTGAGTAAAAGCCTTCGCAACAAGACGAGCCTTATATTTTTCGATATTGCCATGTGAATTCCTTTTGGTTTTAAATATCCACTTACAACCTATGGGTTTCACTCCTGATGGTAGTTTGACAAGTTCCCAAACGTCATTGTCTTTCATGGATTTTATTTCCTCTTCCATAGCACTTATCCACTTTTGAGAGTTAGAACTTTGTAAAGCTTGTTGGAAGTTGATTAGATCATCTTCCATTACGCCTACATCATCCTGATGTTCTTGAAGAAACACAATATAATCATCTGGAATTGCACTTCTTCTCTCTCTAGTAGATCTTCTTAATGACACTTCTTGAGGTTGTTGAGTTTGAACTTCAGGTTCAACAATGGGGACTTCAATATTGTCTTGTTCTATAATTGGTTCAATAATGAAGTTAGGAATTGAAGCCTAAACATCATTTATAATCACATGAGGAAAAAAAATCAATTCCTCTTCAAAGACAACTTTTCTTATGTTATCTTCCCACCAAACTCAACATCCTTAAGGAATCTAGCATTTCCTGTCTCAAATAATGATCTAGAAGTGGAATCATAAAACTTGAAACCCCGAGAGTGCTCAGAATACCCAATAAAATAGCAGCTAATAGTTCTTGAGTCCAATTTTCTTTCATTAGGCCTATAAGGCCTAGCCTCAGCTGGACAACCCTAAATGTGAAGATGCCTAATACTAGGCTTCTTTCCTATCCACAGCTTATAAGGGATTTTAACTACTGCTTTACTAGGTACCCTATTAAGGATATATGCTGCAGTCTTTAGTGCCTCACCCCAGAGGGATTCTGGTAGAGAAGAATGACTAATCATACTTCTTACCATATCTTCAAGTGTTCTATTTCGCCTCTCCACTACACCATTCATGCTAGGTTTGCCCGACACAGTGTATTGCGGGACGATTCCACATTCCTCTAGGTATTTAGCAAAGAGCCCTGGACGTTGTTCACTTGATCCATCATATCTACTGTAATATTCACCACCACGATTAGATTTGACAACCTTAATTTTCTTTCCAAGTTGAAGTTCGACTTCGGCTTTGAAAGACTTGAAAACATCCAAGGATTAAGACTTCTCATGAATTAAATATAGGTACCCATATCTTGAATAATCTCTATGAACGTAATAAAATATTGTTGTCCATTACAAGAGGCCGTAAGGAATGGATCACAAATGTCTGTATGTATTAGTTCTAAGACGTTTGAGCATCTGTTGGCACCTACTTTTCTTATGTTTGTCTATTTTCCCTTAATACATTCCACACAAACGTTGAAGTTACTTAAATCAAGGGAATCAAGAATTCCATCTGACACAAGTCTTTGAATTTTCTGTTTAGAGATGTGACCTAAATGCTTGTGCCATAACATAGTGGAATTCTCATTTAATTTACGCTTTGTACCACATGAATTGGATAACAGGATTTTGTTAAATGAAGCAGAAGAATCAAGCATATATAGATTATCAATTAAAGAACCGGTACCAATAAGCATAGAATCTTGAAAAAGACTAACTTTATTATTTTCAAAAGAATAAGAAAAACCAAATTTGTCCAAACTGGAAATAGAAACTAAATTTCATCTAAATGACGGTACAACAAAAGTCTCATTCAGATCCAAATAACAACCAATTTTTAAAAGTAATCTAAAATTTCCAATAGCTTCAACTGAAACTGTTTTGCCATCGCCCACATAAATGAATCTTTCAGCATCACTTGGCGGCCGGCTCCACAAGCAACCCTGCATTGATATACTTTTGTGAGTAATAGTACCAGAATCTACCCACCAAGTATTTATAGGTACAGAAGCTAAATTAACTTCAGAACAAACCAAAGTAAGAAGTTTACCTTTCTTTACACGCCACTTGGCGTACTTGGGACAATCTTTCTTGAAGTGATCTTTCCTTTTGCAGAAAAAACAAGGATTTTCAATAGCTTGTTTCTTGTTTTTATTCTGCTGAGATGTTCTTTCTGCAACATCCACAAATTTCCTTTTCTTCTTATCACGAGAACATGTTGCCAAATGAGCACTTTTTATCCTCTCTCTCTTAATCCTATCTTCTTCTTGCACACATTGTGCGATAAGCTCATTAATACTCCATTTATCCTTCTAAGTATTATAGCTTATCTTAAACTGAGTGAATTGTACAAGAAGAGAGATAAGTACCTGATGCACAAGTAAATTTTCATTTATCTCGATATCAAGTGCCTTTAATTTACCTGCGAGATTGGACATTTCCATAATGTACTCCCTTATGTTTCCATTGCCCTTATACCTCATAGAAGTTAAATAAGTCAAAAGACTACTTACTTTCCTTTTCTCATTTTTAGCAAAATATTTCTCAATTTGAGCAAGGAACATATTGATATTTTCACTTTCCGTGATAGAGCCTCGAAAAGACTCCGGAATGGAGTGCCTAATGATAATCAGACACATACGATTTGACCGTTCCCACTTCTCTATATTAGCCGTATTTGGCTGTGCCTCAGTAAAAGTAGGTTTATCGGTCCTTAATGCAAGGTCCAAATCCATATACTCGAGAAGTATCTCTGGGCTTTCCTTCTAAATCTTGAAGTTTCGATCCATTCAACTTAGGGATCGAACTCAGATTTCCAGATATTTGAGTGAGACCAACTGAAACAATAAACAACAAAACATATACTCACAATTAAAATATAACGAAATAATTTCACATATGTGGTGAGCCCCTTTAACAAGATACCTAACACAACATTGATATCCAACCTTTGGGCAAAAACACCAACTGTAAATGGTACTCTCAACGTAGTAATCAAAGTACTAACAATTAACTCTATCAAAAATAACATTTCTTTGGACCGATTATTTTTCACATGAGCAATCCTTATATTGCTACATACTCATTACCATATGCATACCCACAATTTGGCAAAATAATTATCTTCCCTTGGGTCGATAATTATCCGCATAAATTCATGAATATGCACATCTTATATTTTAGAATTAAATTAATCTAGATAACAGAGGCTACTTTGGTAACATGTTATTTTGACCAATTCAATATAAGTGACAATAATATAAAAATATTATTGTACAAAAATAAAGGAGGGAGAACACCAAATAGTCTTTACCAATATTCACTTAATAATTGTATACACATAATACAATCAAAGCAGTATAAACATGTGAATATCGCCAAATATCATCAATCAAATTTAAATTTATATTCACCAAATTATCAATCAAATTTAAATTTAAATTTACCACATTATCAATCATATTTAAATTTAAACCATAACATGATCAATTAATCTTGAATCCATAACTTGATTTGCAACTACCCGACCCCCTAGGACTTAAATTAGGCCGTTATTAAATACATGCATGCATGAAACTTAAAACGACACTCTGTTATGGTGAAATAAATACTAATTAAATAAGGTAAGTTCAAAAGACTTTCATTAAATTCAAACATTAAAAACAACAGTAGGGTACCCATAAATCATAAATGATAATAAATAAGGTTGAAAACGATTATTAATAGTAAATTTTAAACATCAAAACTGAAAGTTAAGAAAAACATGAAAAGAAATCTAAATCTCATGAGCGGAAGCATAAAAATAATCCCAGTGGCTCGATCACGAATTCCATTTGTCCGTCATCGGTGCATCTCTACCTTTACCTGAAACAACAATATGAGATGAGTATAAAATACTCAGTAAGTAACCCTACTACTGGGGTCAGGTTAGGCATCTATGTCCTCTAGATGCCTACTTTTGGTCGAACATATAAACTGTCTTAGTCCTCATGGGACACATACATACATGAAAAACTGAGTTATATCCTACTGTAGCTAAATATGCCCATTACTTTTAGTGAATCCCGAAGGAAACAAAATAACTGGTGAATCCTGAAGGAAACACAAACTGGTGAATCCCGAAGGAGACAAAATATCTGGTGAATCCCGAAGGAAACACAATATCTGGTAAATCCCGAAGGAAACACAAATTGGTGAATCCTGAAGGAAACACAAACTGGTGAATCCCGAAGGAAACACAAACTGGTGAATCCCGAAGGAAACACAAACTGGTGAATCTCGAAGGAGACACAATGCTAACTGGAGACTCTTCCAAAAACTAGATGTAAAACGAGGGTCGCTGTTTAACATAGCTGAAACTAGTATCAAAAGAGATATGACAACCCCTTCCATATATAACTATGAAACTTAAGATTCTGAAAATCAACAATACTTTAACACGTCCAAGCTGAGAACTATGAAAACTGCCATGAGCTTAAAAAAGTCTTACCCACTAAAAACATATATTTAAGCTTACCATTCTATCACAGGGAAAACTTCATATGTGTAGTGAAGAAACTGGCCATGCTATATAATGTGTCATATAAAGATACACCAGAACAAATATGGTCAACTGAAAACTATTTCTGCTCTAGAAGCGCCGACTGTGATGTCTTTCTTAGGGTCTACTTGTCTGAGAATAACTCTATCTAATTAAATCTCACATTCATGAGAAACTCATTATGACGCTTTATATTATTAGGGGCTATAAAACTTGCTTGAGCCAATCCTCATATTATCCTTTAGCCTTAAAATAATCACATATCATTACTTAGACTCTGCTGCAGATGAGTCTATAATTCCCTCTGAAAATGAGGTTTTGAAGTCCCTAGATGCTAAAGCATTAGTCAATTGATAACACATTTCCATAACCTCTTAATAACCGTATTGATCTATGAAGTTAGTTTTTACGATAAAACCTTCTTCATTTATAAGTCATAGCTTGAATTACTCATACTCCCTAGAGCTAGTTAATTCATTGCCCATGCAAGGGAAAACGTACTATCTTGTACTACTCCAAACCCACCTAGAGCAACTTCTTGTTATCAGTCAACTTTATTACCAATCTATCCCTTATGCCAATGGTGATATTGGAAGATCCAACTTACTTACTTTTGTGCATATACCACTTTTTTCTACCTCGAGCTGGATTAATTTTCTTTTTCAATCAAATTGATGGTCTTGTTAGTTCATATTTCAAACTTGCACACTACGTCAAAATCCCTTAAATCTTACTAATGCCCTCAACGGTTTACCTCTTAACTAATGAAACCTCAACATACCATGTCAATAGTTCTTGAACATCTACCGTTACTAGTAACTCCATTTCAGCTTATCCCTTCTCAAACTTTTATTTTGATAACAGATTCTTGTGTTAAAAAAAATAAGTTCCATACCGATCATCTATGTAAGCTATCTTTCCATCCAACTCATACTCTCCTAAAGTTCCACATGATAATGAGATATTTTTCTTTTACACCAAAACAAATTCCTTGTAACCCCTCATATCATGCCTCCAAACCATACATAACTAGGAGTTTTGAACATATTAAATTCTTTTCTCTTTCCAAAAGAGTAAATTTCTTGGATGCTTTTTTTTTTCCACACTCCAAGTGGAACATAATCTCTGTACTAAAGTATATTTTACTTAACTCCTCCATAAGTCTCATCTCTCTCACTAAGAATTTTCATCTTGTGAAATTCTCCTTTGCCAATTTTCATGCTTTTAAACTCCAAAAGACTTTCGTTTGTTCAAATTTGTCCAACTTTGATCTCCTCATCACAATAAGGTTATGGATTTAATTAATCTAGGTATTTTAAAATAATCCTTCAACCCAAACAAATAACACTCTGCTTTATCCCCTTTAAGTCTAAACTCATGTCCAACTTTTTTGGCTTCCTTTAATGACATCAACTTAGCTAGATATTCTAAAAGAATTCTTCATATCACTACACATACTTTACCTAGTCCATCAAGTCGTAGTATTATCAAAGTGATTATGACTTATTAATCCTTTCCAAAATTCTTCTCAAAATGTTTGGTTTTAATATCTCAGAAACTTTAATAATGTCTCTTCTATTTCTCCTTCTTATCCATAAAACAACTTTTAACCTTATAATTGAGTATGTGACCTATGAAGAAATTTATTTATACTGCCTCCAATTGCACTACAAAACATAACACTAGTCCTTAATGAATTATCGTCAAAACAATTTCATTCATGGGCTTAAACATATGCATACCTTTATTTCTAAACTGTCATAACTCTACATAGTTTCATCAACCTTTAAGATCTCTGAACTAAGGTATATATATTTTTTTCATTTCTAACATAATTTACATGAGATAAACTAGTGCCAACTGACCTCATAATTTATTTTATTTTATTTTCCTCCTTTTGTAGTGTCGTATCTGATAATCCTCTTATAATAACTTCTAACGAGTCACTGACCTAGCATTAGAACATAACTGGTGCATTTAAGCTAAATAAATATTTTAATGCACAACTATCATAAAACTTGTAATTGATAAGACATACCTGGCGATGACGAGGAATCCGTTCATGGGCCACAGGGACAATCTGGACTTACATAGTAAGTTAGTCTACAGAACCCAAAACATGGGCTCTGATACCAACTGTAACGACCCGACCCCCTAGGACTTAAGTTAGGCCGTTACTAAATACATGCATGCATGGAACTTAAAATGACACTCTGTTATGGTGAAATAAATGCTAATTAAATAAGGTAAGTTCAAAAGACTTTCATTAAATTCAAACATTAAAAACAACAGTAGGGTACCCATAAATCATAAATGATAATAAATAAGGCTGAAAACGATTATTAATAATAAATTTTAAACATCAAAACTGAAAGTTAAGAAAAACATGAAAAGAAATCTAAATCTCATGAGCGGAAGCATAAAAATAATCCCAGTGGCTCGATCACGAATTCCATTTGTCCGTCATCGGTGCATCTCTACCTTTACCTGAAACAACAATATGAGATGAGTATAAAATACTCAGTAAGTAACCCTACTACTGGGGTCAGGTTAGGCATCTATGTCCTCTAGATGCCTACTTTTGGTCGAACATATAAACTGTCTTAGTCCTCATGGGACACATACATACATGAAAAACTGAGTTATATCCTACTGTAGCTAAATATGCCCATTACTTTTGGTGAATCCTGAAGGAAACACAAACTGGTGAATCCCGAAGGAGACACAATAACTGGTGAATCCTGAAGGAGACACAATAACTGATGAATTCTGAAGAAAACACAAAACTGGTGAATCCCGAAGGAGGCACAATATCTGGTGAATCTCGAAAGAAACACAAACTGGTGAATCCCGAAGGAAACACAATATCTGGTGAATCCCGAAGGAAACATAAACTAGTGAATCCCGAAGGAGACACAATGCTAACTGGTGAATCCCGAAGGAGACACAAACTAGTGATTCCCGAAGGAAACATAAACTGGTGAATCCCGAAGGAAACACAAACTGGTGAATCTTGAAGGAAACACAAACCTAATGGGCATTCTAACTAATCGGTAAAATCACTATCATATGCTCGACACCATAATTATCACAATATGGTTCCATGACATACATATATGCCTCAACATCATGGCTCTGCAACATACACACATGCCTCAATATCCACAGATCACATACAACCTCATGAAATCAAATATCATCTCATGCTAGCATTTAAGTATCTATGTGCACAAATACATCTTTCAGATCCTCAAGAAAGAACATACATCGGTTATACTAATCTATGAGTTCATCATGCTATCATTCTACCATAACATTCATCCATCATGCTAGCATACATCCAGTGCCTGGCCTGTGGGCAATTCCAGTAGTAAGATTACTTATCTTGATACTAGATTCAGATATCGATCCAAGCGGCAGTCTTCAATAATCAATCTTTGAATTCAATTCCCCAACGAAGCATGAGCAACAACCACCCTCAAGATTCCAATCTCCAAATTCTTCCTTCAATCAGACACTGCTTCCAACTTTTAATCCTTTTCTCCCGTAAAATTTTCAATTCACAAAGAATTTAACTCACCCACTTCCACAATGAAATTAATTCTTGACATTAATTTCAAATTAAATTTGTGTGACATAACCTCCTTCGAAAATGAAATTAATTCTTGAAATTAATTTAAAATTAAATTTGCGTGACATAACCCCCTTCCAAAATGAAATTAATTCTTGACATTAATTTCAAATTAAATTTGTGTGACATTAAAAGTTCAATTTCTATAACTTCCCTCCGATTAAATCATTAAATTGAAACACCCATTCCTTCCAAAATGAAATTAATTCCTGCCATTAATTTCCAAATTGAATAATTTCAACGTTAATCCATTAATTTTCAAATTAAATAATTTCAACGTCAATCCATTAATTTCCAAATTAAATAATTTTAACGTCAATCCATTAATTTCCAAATTGAACAATTTCAACATCAATAATTAAATTCCCGCAATTACACTTAAGTCCAAAAATTTCAAAAATGCCTTTAATTAATAAAAATTATTGAAATTATATAAATTAAAAAAATTTGGGGTGTTACATGATTATTCAAATCTTAACTTAAATTCACAATATGATTAATCAAATTTAAACCTAAATTCACAAATGATTAATCAAATTTAAGCTTAAATGCACAAAATCATCGATCAAAATTTAAATTTAAAAATACAAAATTATCAATCAATTCGTAATCAAACAACAATAACCTACAAGATTGATTAATTTTGGTTGATCCAGTATTCAAATATACAAGATATTCAATAAAATTTAACCTTAAAACCCACTTAAAATCATAGAACTTATCAAATTAAAATCAACATAAAATCACAGTCGACAAGCTCTTTTGATTGAAAATTCATCGTTGGAAAACCATGATAACTATAGTTGGTGACTTTTGATCAAAACCAGCTCCGACGGTTTCTTTAATACGGATCGACCCAAAAATAATCTTGGCCTAAGGTTTTCATGTGTGTTGTGATGCCCATTTTTTTTAAAGGATCTTCAAACAACTTTAAAAGAAATAAAAAAATTGAACCAAATCCTAATGGAAAATAAACATAAACCAACGATCCAACATGAAATTCTTGCTCTGATACCACTTGTTAGCGTAAATACTTTATATCTATATTGAATAGATAAACCCTAGAATCATTCATGTCAAATTATCAATAATATATACATATCGGATTCTATTGAAAGATTGATGATGACTAAGTGACGGCTATTGTCTTCCTCAACCAAAGCTCCAAATGCCCTAAGTGGGATCTCTCTCTAGATAGGATTCAAGAAAGATTAAGTGCTTATTACTTTGGTATATTGGGGACCATAGCCCTAAGGTCTCTTTATATACTAGTTCAATTAGGGTTCCCAATAAACCCTAATTAACTAGGAATAGGCTTCTACCCATTAAGTCCATACTCAATTAGGAATCTAGGGCCTTAATTAATTAGATCACATAATAGGGCCCAATCCAATAAAATAACCCAATGTGATAAATTATTAATCCACATACATAGCCCATACTTTAATTAAACATATTATTATTTAAATATGTCTAACAGTAGAGTTAGTAGATTGGAAAAAAGGGAAATGACTTTTAAGGCTAGATTAAGTAAGCCACTTAGGTTTAAAGTAAGCAAACATTTTGATTGAGGATTCTTATTGTTGTGACAGGCCAAGATTGGAAAGGCTTATAGACCCTTGAGAAGTTTGCCCAAGACTATGAGCGACAATGTTTTATTCAAAATTGTTTCTTAAATTGGTTTCCATGCATAACCATGTTTTAGTCTAAGTGGCTTTAACATATGGTTTATGTTGAATGATTGATTTATGGGTTTAATTACATTTTTCATTGAAAAGAGTTAGCCAAATGTTTTAAAGTATGATATTACAATATGTGGTATTTGATGTAAGCATTCCTAATGATCTTGAGTTTTCTAATGTTTTGCATTTTAAATGCTATGTTTAATGAGGAATACTGATTTGATATGCAAACTATATTTGTATAAAATATTGTTATAGTACCTTGGTTTAAAACCTGATATTGAAGGTTGGGAAGGTATCTGGGACCCTGATACCGAATGAGACGAAGGCATGCGGGGTTATTTTCTACCCTAATGCTAAAGGAGACGAAGGTATCCCGAGAAGATCTCTACGTGCACATATGATTATTAATGACGTTGTTGGTGATGTAAAATTCCACCACAGCTAAGGTTTTCGATGTTGGGAGTATGAACAACAGGGGCTCTATCCAACTAAGGGTTGAGAGGGTACAAACATAGTAAGTTGTGTGTTAAATTTTTCAAAAAGATACAAACTCTATTAAATTTTTTCATGAGTTTTCCTTTTAGGGTTTTCAAAGTTACTACAATTTGTTGAGATTTGTTTACCGATGAGCTCAGTGAAAAACATGTTTTAACTCTAAAATTAAGAGAATATTTTTAGTTGGTGTTTGCTTGAGTATCCTTCTATTAAGCATGTTTATTAAGGTTTGTTTCAAATAGTCACTCACTAGGCTTTCCAACTCACTTTTCAAATGTTTTCATTTTCCCCATGTATTAGTCAATTCCTCGGAGCTCAAAGTCTAAAGAGGAATAGAAGTAGAAGAAGCTTAGGTGGTTAAACATGTTTTGTTTAAGAAATAGCCATCATGTTCATATTAGAGGCTAAGGGTAGATTTGAGATGGGACCCACTGATGTGTAACTTATGTGTGTAAACTATGTTGGTGTATGTAAATATAGCATATGCATATGAGTTTGGCTGCGTATTGAATGTGAGAATGTATGGATGGATGTATGCTAATAAATTGTATATCGGGTGCACAATGGCTTTGGAGAACAGGTTCCAAGATTTGAGATAGGCAGTGAATGCCATAAGAGGATTGACATCTGCTATCTTCACATCTTCTCCTAGGTTAAAGAGGTAATCTGGAAGGGGGTGTGATACAAGGAGCCCTTGAAATTCTCAATTAAAGTGATTTGAGTCCAAGGGTAACCAAAGGAGAGTGTTGAAAATTGTTTTTCTGGTAATTAATATTAAATTTATAAAAGTAAATAAAATGTTAAAATTCAATTTGAAAAAGCTTAGCTTGGGTTGTAATAAAATTCACTTATTCGATGCATTCGATCATGAAATTCTCAATTTTACCTAACTAAATTTACTTGGAACAGCCAGTTAATCCAACCTAATCAACTGATTAGCCCAATTTAAATCGACGAACAACATGAAAATCTTAATTGACCTAATTGCATTAAAAACTAGGGAAAAGTTAGGTTGAACTTAATAAGGAACAACTTTAATCAAATATTCGGTTTATTTGATCCTAGGTTTGTTAGAACAGTACTCATCTAGACGATTTGCAAGCTACCCTAACCTATTGCTTCCAATTGATTAACATAAGATTAAATGTCGCATATCCAATGCCAATAAAAAAGCGATAATAGAAAAACAACAATTGAATCCAAAAATTACAAACTAAAGTTTGAAAACTCACGAATACATTAAATAGGTGAAAAAATTCTAAAACCCAAGCTAGATCAATTAGCCCATAATCGACATGGAGGATGGCAAGGTACCATTTTGATACATTCAAAAACTAAAAATTGAAGAAAATAAATTTGAAATTGCAGCGGTAGCCAGCTACGATTGGAAGAATTTGTCACACTCTTCATAAAATAACCTAATCGGAAAAAACAACCATTTATACTTGTAGTTACAATGTAACTATGCTGCAGTCAGGGTAACTACACTGGGTTTCCTAATCATAGCATAAAGCATTGAGTGTCGTCACAATGGGGCTATGTTGATTGAGTTGAGCATGTGTGTGCCTCATTCGTAATGTCTGAAGTGTAACTACTATATAGGTAGTGTAATTATGTTGCCCTATTTCCAGCTCTCGGGTTCTTAGCATAAAGCCATAGCATAAAGGGACCGTAGCTACCCTCGGATGATCCGCTACTTTTTCCCTTCAGTGTAACGCTATGTTTGGGAAAGGTAATTACGCTGCATAAAGGAGCATTTTGGTCATTTTGCATCCTTGAAGCTCCGGTGCTCAAATTAAATCCAAATTGCTTCAAATTAACCCCAATCAATTTCTAATGCTCGATTCTACCTCTTAAATGCTCGATACCTACAAAATAGCATAATAAATACATAGAATTCAAGAACAGACCCAAATTAATGGAGCCAAAAAATAGCATAATAAATACATATATTTCTTGGGATTTTAAATTAAACAGTTGAAAGATGGGATTTTCATTCTGAAGGCAGGTATGCCAAAACGATTAGAAGAAATTTGGGTTGGAAAATGCTAGTGTCAAGCAAACACCTGCGTTGACACATATCAAGCTATCTAAGGATGCTATGAGATGGATGTTGATGAAAGTTTATATCAGAGTATGATTGGAAATCTTTTGTATTTTATAGCAAACAAATCTGATATAGTCTTTGTTGTGGGACTTTGTGCTAGATACCAAAGAAGGCCTAAAAACACTCACCAACTAAGTGCCAAACGAATCATCAAATATATTAATGGGACCAGTGAATATGGAATTTTGTACACTTTTGATACCAATATTTCTCTTGTTGGATACTGTGGTGCAGATTGGGTTGGGAGTTCTGAAGATCATAAAAACACTTTTGGAGGCTGTTTTTTTTTTACCTGGGAACAACTTAGTGTCTTGATTCAGTTGAAAGCTGAATTTCGTTTCCCTGTCCACTACAGAGGCTGAATATATAACAACTGGTAGTAGTTGTACTCAACTCTTGTGGATGAAACAGGGTTGAGAGCATATGATGTCTCTCAAAATGCTACGATAGTATATTGTGATAACTTGAGTGTAATCAATATATATATAAAAAATATAATCTAACATAAAAAATCTAATATATCGACATTAGGCATCATTTTTTCAGATACTTAGTCGAAAGCAAGCAGACTGTTCTGGAGCATGTTTGAACTAACAAGAAAATAACAAATATTTTCACAAATGCTCTGAATGTGAGACAATTCGAAACCTTTAGAGCCTCCATGGGCTTGTGCACGATTGAGTCGTAGAAATTAACCAAGGGAAGGTTATGGGCCTCAGGGGGAGCATGGCCAATTACTTATGAATAATTGACGTGGCACTCATTTATGGCTTGGCCTAGTGCATATGGTTGTAAGGTGAAAATTTATTACCATAAGATGACTATTTTTAATTCGTGTCAGTTATGTTTTGGTAGGAAAATTCTTTTTCAAATTCCAAGTTCATTCACCCACGATCATTTCAACTTCCTCTATGGTCGTGTTTCTGCCCAATACCTGCTTCACAAAATTGTTAGCACTCATTGAGGAATTGATACTAGTGAACCGAAGATGGTGAGATACAAACAAAAAGTAAATCGACAAAAGTTTGTGGAGTCTTTAAATGTTCCTATCATTGTAGATAAAACGAACTCTGGTGAAAATCAAGAGATTGTTGAGACTGCACAGGAAAATGTAGTTTATTCTCATGTTTCCAAGAGAAAAAGGTTTGCTCGAGTATCCAAGAGAAAAGGGATGAATGAACGTGGTGAAACCTCCCTTGCACTTACAATTGAAGATCTAGTAGGCCCATATATTGTCATTACATCTTCTCAGCATAAAGGTGAGTCCTCTAACTCGATTGTTACTGAGTATATGGTTTCAAAAAATGTTGGTGAGACTGTTGAAACTCTGCATGTTGATTTTGTTAATGTCTCTATAGTTCCATAGGAAATTTGTGCTGAGAAAGAAATTATGGTTTTTTAGTTGCCTAAGTCTATCGTTTCTGCTAGAGAGAGCTCTGTTTTTGTTGATAGTGTCATCAACCTTAAAAGAGAGTTGTCTAACCCTAGTAACAACGATCAGGAGAGCCCCAATGCTATAAATTCTTGTGTGGATAACCATCCACTTGATGTGTTATCAAATGTTGTTACATCTGGTGTTTTGAATGAGGATAATATTGCTCAAAATGAGTTTAGTCATAGGATGTCTGTGTTGCCCTCTGAGCATGTTGAATATGAGAATAAGAAAGAGAATACTAATCTTGATGAATCTAATGATATGAATATTAATGAAATTGAGAAGGAAAACCTGATGATTTAGATGAAGAGAATGAAAGTGGAGATATGTTAGATTCTGTGGATGATACATCAGAAGACAATATCCTTATTAACCTGGTGAGACATAGAGGAAAGAAGAAAAGGAGTGATGCTGGTCCAAGCTCTTCTAGGTCAATCCTCTTAGAAGAGTTCTGACTCTGAGTGGGTTGATAGACATGATGATCATTCTGAATCTGAAAGTTCTTCTGACAATCCTTCCATAACTCAAGCAAATCAGCAGGTTAAGCAAAACAAGAAAAGAACTTCTTTAAAGTCCATCTCTAACGTACCTCTAGATGGAATCTGATGATTCCATACTAAAGACAATGCAAAACTGTGGAAATTTGTTGTGAATAGAAGGATTGCTGTGAAAAGAGATTTATTTGAACAAGCTCAGAGTTGTCTTGAAATTATGGAACTATTGGTACAAGCTAATTTGGTTAGTTCAATTATAAATCTTGGTGCCTATTATCCTTGCTTGGTTTGTGAGTTCTATGTAAATTTTCCTTCTCAATTCGGGAATGCTGACAGCCCAGATTTTTGCAAAGTTCATGTGAAGGGTTATTGTTTCATTTTTATTGCTACCTTGATAAATAAGTATCTTGATCGTTGTGACCCAAAGAATGTTACTAAACAGAGACCTTCAATGTCTGATATGGGTTTTGAGCTAACATGAGGAGTTAAGATATCATGGCCTTCAAAGGGCCAATTACCCCATGCCAACTTGAGTGTAAAGTATGTTTTGTAGCACAAAATTGGGATTGAAAATCGGTGTCCCTCCACTCATAAATCAGGTCTCTCCACGAGTCTTGCTAATTTGCTTTATCATATTGGAACGAGTGCTCAGGTCAACTATGGTGTTTTTATAATCAATCAGATCAAATTTCATATTAGCTCTTATGCAACCAAAGTTCCATTGTGCTTTCCCTGTCTAATTTGTGGCATTCTCTTGGCTCGAAAACTTGATATACTAACTAATTTAGATGTTCTTAGACTAGTGCCTTCACCAATCTCCTTCAGCTACAAATTATATCAAGGCAAGCATGTGCCACATCTAGTTCATACTAAGGTTCTTGCTACTGACAGTGGTCCACCAAGGGAGTTTCTTCAGACTTCTTGTGAGAAAAAGATAGTCAATATTTTTGCTAATGAGTCAGAGGAACTTGGGTTGTTAATTCAACAACTTACTACACAAAAGTTGAAGTTAATGCTTTATTGAACTTACTTCGTGGCTCTGTTGCTCATCCTGATCAAGGAACTAGTTCTGGTGGACAAGATGTTGATGTTGTGACTGTGTAATATTCTTGTTTGTTCCTTATTGTTTTTAAGCTTGTTAAAATGGAGGGAGATGTTTGTGGTAGGTTGTTGGCTGGTTTTGGTTTTGTTGCTTCTTGTGTTATTGTTAGACTCAGTTTACCTCTGTTCAGTTTTGTATTTGACAGTTTATGTTGAAGCAATGATTAGTTTTCTCTTTTGCTATGAAGGTATTATTAGTTTTTCATAGCTTAAAAAATATCACCAAAGAGGGAGTTTGTTACGCTTTGTGTGTTGGCAATGTTTGTTTAAGACATAAAGATGTTGTAAAGTTTGTCTCTACACTTGTTTTTGCTTGGAAAAGATTGTTTTCGTGAAATGTTGTGTCTGTAAAATATTTTCCTTATGTAGAACATCTTGTCTGCGGTATTCTTGCAAATTCTTTCCTACTCTATATGCGATTATTTTTTGAAAGTAAGATTGCTCTTTTTTGTATCCGATGAGCTTATTTAAGGGCTTTGAGTCGTTAGCGTTGGTCGTTCTAACGATAAATTTGGAGAGTCATGTGGCTTATGAAATTTCTTTTGTCACAAGTGTTTTGTTTCTGTCTATCTCCGAAGGCGTGAAGATTGTTTTGCTGTAAGGTTGGAGATATACTCCAAGTCGGTTGTGTGCTTCATCTGTATACTTCTTGAGAAGGCATTCTCAAGCTTAGGGGAAGCACACAGGTTGAGCAAGTGGACTTGGTTAGAGGCAGAGACTGGAAGTATACAGATGAAGAGCACACAGACTGTAAGGTTGGAGACATACTCCAAGTCGGTTGTGTGCTTCATCTGTTTAGCTTAGGTCATGGACTTGGTTAGAGGCAGAGACTGAAGGAAGAGCAATCATGTAAACGATTGAGTAAGTGGGAGATGTCAAAGCCTATCGTATAGGATGATGCCCAATCGTTTAACAAAAGCTATGCGATCGGTTAGCTCATCGACCAGTTGAGATTTATCATATAGAAACTCTCTGTGATTGTCTAGTCTCTTCAAGCTATCGTTTAGTAAATCTAATTTACTTGACGACCTTTCGTGAGAAATTCCTGATAATGGAAATTGATGCGTAAAATTATGATGCGATGGTGTGAGTATGCTATGATGTGTGTGTTATGCGATGAACATGCAAGTTTTCCTAACAAGACCCAAGTATAAGCCTTCCTAGGTTTCCTGGTAAGTCCAGGGTCGAACACAGGGACTACTAAGTAGATATGCAACAGACTCGCAGTGGTAAATAAATGAAGTGGATAGTGTTTTGATTGAGATTTTTCCTATGCGACGGAGTTGAATGCAGAGTGATGAGGGCGTAGAGTTACAATAAGTATGTGATGAAGAGGGTTGAAAAGAGGTCTAACTAACACTTCCTAAGATTATGTACAAGTTATGCGATCATGCTATACACTTCCTATTCCTAGGACGCATGCAATGCATACGCGAAAATGTCGATAGAACTTATGTCTTAGTTTCTATTCTTGCTTATGCGATCTAACTCGACTCTCTCAAGCCTAGCTTCTATCTTTAGACTACTCTCTCGAGTATGTCCAAATGATGAATGATGCACACATAAGACAAGGTGACTGCATACACCAATCCTATTTCTAGGGCACATGTGATAGGTAAATAGCAGATAGAACTTATGTCTAAGTTTTTACTCTTGCTTATGCAATCTAATCTGACTCTCTTAAGCCTAGATTCTATCTTTAGATTACTTTCTCAAGTGCGTCCAAAGGTGAATGATGTATACATAAGACAAGATGATCGCATAAAATGTCAATCTTAACTCATGCTAGCTAAGTACTTCTCAACCCATTCAGAAATTTAGCTACTCATGCGTGGTATGGAGAGATTGAACATAGATTGAAATGAAGTTCCCATTTTCTGAAAATAAAGTATTGAATACAAAATAAAAAATGGATTTGAAAGATAAGAAGCCCAGTAAGCAATGTCTTGCTTCCCGTGGCCCTTTACACTGCTCTTTATCACTTCAACTCTATTCTATGTATTCTTGCTCTCGCAAGTGTTAGCCCTCTCTCCTTTGTATTGCTTTCTGGCAGTCTCTCGATCTGTCCGGGAGCGATTTCTCTTGGCTTTTTCCTCTTCTCCTTGCTCTCTTCGTCCTCTATGTATAGAGTATGTGCATGTGCGGATCAGCTAACCAATAACCCTTTTTCTCTGGTGGCCTTCAGTATTTATAGATTTCAAGGTGAAGCAGCTTTTCTTACTAATGATTGCAATGATGGGTGGCATTAATTCCCCTATTCTTTTGCGCCGTTTAATAGTCACCGAAAGTTGAATGTACTTGTTACAGTATGGCTTTTAACGATTTGTGAACTAAATTCGGAATCGACCGTTATCAACATTTCGTCCCATCATGAATTATTATGTTGTCGCCTTGATGCGAGGTCTTTATGCGATCACCTTTTTAAGAGACTTCTCATGATTGCATGACTTGCGATCTTAACTTTAAGCACGCTGACGAATTTTGCCTTTGGATCGCAATTTCATATGCGCCATCGCATTGTTCCTGCACAAAATAGGTAAATTAACTGTTTTTATGTGATGAGCACTCGCAATCGCAATTCCTTTCAATTTAGCACTTTCGAACATGATATTGCCTATTTTACCAACGCATTCTCTCATTGTTTTAATTATTTGAGTTGTAATAACTTGTATTTCTACCAGTTATCACACCCCCAAATTTTAAAAAATGCTTGTCCTCAAGCATAAACTAAAAATTTTCTTTAAAAATTCAATCGCCTTTACCCTACCTAGACTTCTCAAGATGCCTTATTCAAATTTCATGAACCAATGCCTTTTTAATTTCTATCCTAATCTTTTCCTAAAATATTTCTAATCTTTAGGGACCACAAGTTTAACCTTAAAAAAAACTTTACTCGTTTCTAGGACATCGCATGATTTATTTCGAACTTTATCCAACCAGAGTTTTCAAGTGATTTTGCCCCTTGCACGATTCAGATATTCGTTTTGTGATCTTGCGCTGATCCGAGTGCCCAGCCTTCATTTTGGCTTGCCCCCATGGGTGTCATGCGGACATCCAACTACGAGCAAGACAGTCTTTCTCAGTCAAAACTCATGCCCATCTCTTTATTTGGCATCAGAGTTACGATCACTTGGTTTATGCATTGATCACGATTCCCATCTTCGTTTTGGGTTGCCCCCATGGGTCTCATGCGGGTATCCAACTACAAGCATGATTCAATCTCAACGTTAATTTTTTTTTTAATTTTTTAATTTATTATTTTAATTTAAATTTTTTTGAATTTCTAAAAGTAACAAGGCTGAAAATAACATTACCAACACCCCCAAATGTACACACAACAATGTCCTCATTGCTGAGAGACGACATAACTCATGCGATGGTCTTAGGAAATTTCATAAAAATAGTTTTGAAGGAAAACTGTTAGATCACTAAATTTTAGAAATGTTTAATGAATTGATTTGTCCTGAAATTAATTTGACTCTAGTACACACGGTTAAAAAAAAAGCATGAATTTCATCATTGAAGTCATAATTGATACGGGATGAATGTGGTGACTAAATAAAGTAATAAAATTTTTTAGAGTGAGTCAAACTAAAGAGGATGCGTGATAACGGGCAGAAATGCGCGTTATCATAGTGCTAAGTTCTTAAACAATGTTGGATTGCATTGATGAAATATGTTAAATTGCGTCCATTAAGCATAAATTCTATAATATTGCGGTCGCATGCGTTCAACGCATTAGAACAATTGATTTTTGTATTTTTGTGCAGAATACGCGTTAACGCAATGCAAAGATTGCGATCATAGGAATTCATTGGTCGAGCGCAACTTCACCACAAGGCTTTGCGTTGATCGTGCTCGCAAACATCCGCCCGAGAAGGATCGCTGCAACTTAGTTAGCGCAATATGGTGGGTGCATCCGGGTGAAAGGATAATTAAGAGCGATGAGACAGAAAGATGATGACAGTCGAATCCAAATTAAGTTGACAGCCAATAACAGTCACAAAGTACATTTAGCTTTATCGATGACGATTATCCGGCACATCAGTCAAGAATTAAAGTTGTCCCATCTGTACAACCAGGAGAGAGAAGCCGCCTTTGACCATGGATGCTCTATAAATACGAAGGGCATTCTTTAGAGAAGGGGTTAAGCAGTTGATTGGTTCACCACTTTCACGATCTTTTGTTCCACAAGTTTGCACGTCTTTAGTTTTCTTTAATTTTAAGGCAGACGTGAGGGAGAAAGTTGTGTCGGTAGATCATTCCGGTAAGCTTGGGAGAGCGCCAGAAGCTTCAAGAACAGAGAGAGGGCCGACACCTACGGAAGCGAGAACATCTTTAGATCAAAATAGAGATTTCAGTGTATAAAGCCTCGGTTAGCAAGGAATTGCTACTAGACTCTCTACCTTCAACTTCCATTGACATTTTGTACTCAACTCATTTATAAGAATGGAATTTCTTTCTCTATATTTGTTCACTCTCTGATATTCACGCATGAGTAGCTAAATTAGTTGAATGGGTTGAGAAGCATTTAGCTAGCACAACTAGGGAATCTTCATTCTTTGCGATTATCTTGTTTATGCATGCTTCATTCATCCATTAGAGATACTCGAGAGGTAATCTAAGGACAGAATCTAGACTTGGGAAGGTTAGGTTAGAATCTAGGTTTGGAAGAACCAGATTAAAACGCATAAACAAGAGATAGTCGCTTAGGAATGAGCACTATTTGTTATCAATGCATTGCATGCATCCTAGAGATAGGATATGATTGTATGCAGTCACCTTGCTTTCATGCATTTTGCATCATCGCATAGGACAAGAGTAGAGACTTAGGGATATGCTCTATGGACACTTTTGCATTCAACACATGTGTCCTAGACTTAGGAGCATGGCATTTACATTGGAAAATGATTTGTTGTGCATGGTTGTAACATGATCGCATAGTCTGACGCATTCTCGAGTAACGTTAGCTAAAGATATTCTCAACCCATTCATCGCATACTCATTGCATCTATCAACACAATTGTCTTTCTCAAATCCGCCGCTTTTATTTATTTCTTTTTCATCAACGCAAACAACACACCCAACACTTTATTTATTTAACCGGTTAACACAAAGTCTTCATAAAAATTACCAACGCAATCTATTTTTACAGTCCCTGTGTTTGACCCTGGACTTACCAGGAAACTCAGAGAAATTTACACCTGGATTCCACTGAGGAAACTTGACTGCATAACGCAATTCCATCAACGCATATCATCCATATTTCCACTTCATAATAACAAGCATCAAGTTTTTTGCGCTGTTGTTGGGGACTTCGGCAAGATAGTTTGTTAAAGGTAATTTTTGTGATTTCTTTGCAGACTCTCAATCTCTGGCGAATGACGACCCAGAGATTGAGAGACTGCCAATAGCAACCACAATCAAACAAAGAAGAGATGGCGGAGCAGCAATGTCATGGTGAATCTGATTCTATTGGCAAACGATCGAAATAGGCCCATTAGGGACTATGCATCGCCAAACCTCTATGATTTCTCTTCGAGAATCATGAGCCTGCCCTTGACGGAAGTAGATTCGAAATGAAACCGATGATGCTGCAGATGATCCAGACTGCAGGTCAATTCGGAGGAAGGTGTGGCGAGGACTCGCACGCTCACCTCCGAAGTTTTATTGAAATCTGTAATTCTTTTGTGTTCCTAAACATCTCTGCTAAAGAAGTTCGACGAACATTGTTCCCATTTTCTCTCTGTGATCAGGCCAGGAAATGGGCGTATTTGCTCGAATCAGGAGAGATCACTTCTTGGGA
Organism: Benincasa hispida; assembly: GCF_027475165.1. Classification (NCBI taxonomy): domain Eukaryota; kingdom Viridiplantae; phylum Streptophyta; class Magnoliopsida; order Cucurbitales; family Cucurbitaceae; genus Benincasa; species Benincasa hispida. The sequence continues at coordinate 28,105,664 of NC_143486.1, forward strand.
GCAGGTAGTGGAGAAATTTATGAAGAAGTATTTTCCACCTACCGAGAACGCAAGACGAAGGAAGCTTATTATAAATTTTGAACAAGATATGGACGAATTGCTCAACGATGCTTGGGCGAGGTATAAAAGGTTGGTCTAGGATTTTCCGCATAATGGGTTACCAGACTGCCTTCAAATGGAGATTTTCTATCATGGTTTGAATCCTGCTTCGTAGACCGCTGCCAATGCGGCAGCCGCTGGCAGTCTGCTTGACAAAACATACGATGAGGCGAAGAATATCCTAGATCGCATCTCTAAGAACTATGAAGACTAGAGAGAGAGTGACCAGAGATTAAGACTTAAAGATTCTGACGCAAACAACGGTGCTATTGTTTCATTACAAAATCAAATGGCTGCAATGTGAATCTGATCCAAGGAATGGCAATCAGCAGCCTAACACCGCAAGGTGGGCAAATCAATGCAATAAGTCAAAACACCGCAAAATGTGCGACTTGCGGTGATGGACATGCGATGGAAGATTTCCCGCAAAATCCACAACCTATATACTTTATGAAAAATAATCCATTTTCAAATACTTACAACCCCGGGTGGAGAAACCACCCCAATTTTTCTTGGAAGAATCAACAACAAAATTTTCAACCTGTGGTGCAAAAAGAAGGGCTACCAGGATTCTTCCAACGCAACAACAGTCAATCGAGCAACCAAGTAAGTAGCTCACAACAACCACCACAATCCTCTTCCCTAGAAAGCCTATTGAAGCAATACATAGAGAAAAACGTGATCGTGCTTCAAAGTCAGTCCACGTCCATCCGCAATATTGAATAACAGATGGGCCAGATTGCGAGTGAGCTGAAAAGTAGACCACAAGGGGCATTGCCAAGTTCAACCAAATTTCCACACAACCCGAGGGGATCAGGTAATGAGCAATGTCAGGTTGTGACATTGCGCAGTGGGAAGATCGTGGAGGGAGAAAAGAAGGAGCATAGTAGAACAACTTCCTTCACAACTGAGCCTGAGATTGTGGTAACGCAAGAAGAAGAAAGAGAAAATGAAGCAGTAGAACCTGATGTTGCGTCGACCTTGAAGTCAAATAAAACGGGAACCATGAAAGTTCAGTACCACCCTTCCTCAGAGGCTAAGGAAGAAGAAAAACGAAGAGGTACAGTACCAGCGCTTCTTATCTATGTTAAAGCAATTACATGTTAACATTCCTTTCAGTGAAGCGATTGAGGAAGTGTCTGCCTATGCCAAGTTTCTGAAGGACATGGTAACTAAGAAGATGGGCGCTGGAAAATTTGCCATGGTGGCATTAACGCAAGGTTCCAAATCAATTATCCCACCGAAGATGAGCGATCCTGGGAGCTTTACTATTCCTTGCTCCATAGGAGGACTCTATATTGGGCAAGCCCTGTGTGACTTGGAAACCAGCATAAATTTGATGCCGCTGTCAATTTTTAGACAATTAAATGTGGGGCAACTTGTGCCCACATCAGTAACTCTTCAATTGGCTGACAGATCTCTGGTTCATCTAGAAGGTAAGATGAAGGATGTGCTGATCACGATTGATAAATTTATTTTGCCAGCTGACTTCATCATTTTAGATTACGAGGCCGACAAAGATGTGCCCATCATTTTGGGGCGACCTTTTTTTATCAACGGATCGTGATCAAATTGATGTGCACAAAGGAGAAATCACTCTGAGTATAAACGAACAGAAGCTAAAATTTAATATAATTCGTGCCATGAAGTTTCCGAATGAAGAAAACCTGCAAGATTCTAATGATGACTTGAATTTGATTGAAAAAGAAAAGCCTGATGAAAAGTATGAAGAAGAGGATGCCAACGCATCCGTTGCTGCCTGCAATGCGATCGTAGCAAAAACAAACAAAGAAGAAGAAATGATCACAACGTAAAAGTAAAGCCAAAAGAAGAACGAAAAACAACGCAACCTTCCCTAGTGGAACCACCAACACTTGAATTGAAGACCCTACCAACCCATTTGAAGTATGCATTTTTGGGGCAGAATGAGAAGCTGCTAGTGATAATTTCCTCTACGCTCAACGAAAAATAGGAGAATGCGCTAATGAGCATTCTCAAGAAACATGTGCGAGCAATTGGCTGGATGCTTGCTAACATCAGAGGAATTAGCCCCACATACATGCACCACATTCGTCTTAAAAACGACCACAAAGCAACAATTGAACATCAACGTAGACTCAACCTGCGATGAAGGAGGTCGTCAAGAAGGAGATTATCAAATGGCTGGATGCAGGCATTATCTATCCCATAGCAGATAGCACGTGGGTTAGCCCCGTGCAATGTGTGCCGAAGAAGAGCGAAATACGGTAATCCCAAATGAGGATAACGAATTAATACCGCAAAGGACCATCACTGGATGGCATATATGCACGGACTACCATAAATTGAATGCGGCCACAAAGAAAGATCATTTCCCCCTGCCATTTATTGATCAAATGCTAGATCAACTAGTTGGGAATGATTTTTACTGTTTCTTGGATGGGTATGCCGGATACAATCAAATCATGATAGCACCTAAAGATCAAGACAAGACCACATTCACCTGCCCATATGGGACATTTGCTTTTCGTTGCATGCCGTTTGGCCTCTACAATGCGCCAAGCACATTTCAAAGGTGCATGATGGCGATCTTTTCAGATTATCTCGAGGATTCTGTGGAAATATTTATGGATGATTTCTCAGTTTATGGGAACACTTATGAAGTCTACCTAGCCAACCTAGAGAAGATTCTAAAGAGATGTCAGAAGACGAATTTGGTGCCCAACTAGGAAAAATGTCATTTCATGGTGAAAGAGGGTATAGTGTTGGGACACAAAGTCTCTTGGGATGGGTTGGAGGTGGACAAAACAAAGATTGAAGCAATTGAAAAAATTCCATCTCCAACCAGTGTGAAGGCTGTGTGAAGCTTCTTGGGGCATGCTGGATTCTATAGACGATTCGTTAAGGACTTTTCTAAGATAGCACGACCATTGAGTGCATTGCTAGAGGATGACAGAAAATTTAAGTTTGACAACAACTGCCTCAACGCATTCGAGTTTTAAAAGATGCATAGATTACCGCGCCTGTCTTGATTACGCCGAACTGGACATTGCCATTTGAAATCATGTGCGACGCAACCGGGTATGCGATGGAGGCAGCTTTAGCGCAAAAGAGGAAAACAATTTTGCACCCCATCGCATATGCGAGTAAAACTCTAAACCCTGCTCAAACAAATTATACCACCACAGAGAAAGAACTCCTAGTTGTGATTTTTGCGTTGGAAAAATTCAGGGAATATCTGTTGGGAACCAAGGTACTCATCCATACTGATCACTCGACAATCAAATACTTAATGACAAAGAAGGAGGCAAAACCGAGATTGATCAGATGGGTTCTCCTCCTTCAAGAATTTGAAATCGAAATAATTGATCGGAAGGGGACAAAGAATCAAGTTACAGATCACTTATCCAAATTGGAAAATCCTGAGGCTGACCATAATGAATCCGAGGTGAGTGCCGTATTCCCGGATGAACAACTGTTTCACATAGAAGAATTTCCCTAGTTTGCGGACATCGTCAATTATCTGGTTTGTGAACAATTCCCTGAAGATTACACCTATCACCAACAGAAAAAGCTCAAGAATGAATGCAGACACTATTATTGGGATGAGCCAAATCTGTATAAAAGATGTGCAGACCAAATTATTCGATTATGCATACCAAATGCTGCTTAACAATGCATATTGTCACAATGCCACGACTCACCATATGGTAGGCACTTTGGAGGGCAACGCACCGTAGCCAAAGTTTTGCAAAGTGGATTCTTTTGGCCTTCATTATTTAAGGATACGGCTGACTATGCAATGAAATGTGACCGGTGCCAATGCACAGGCAACATTTCATGAAAGAACGCAATGCCAATGAACACTATCATGGAGCTGGAATTATTAGACGTATGGGGGATTGATTTCATGGGGCCTTTCCCTCCTTCGCATGGCAAGCACTATATTTTATTGGTCGTCGATTAAGTTTCCAAGTGGGTAGAGGCAATAGCATGCGCCGCAAGTTATGCGGCAGTAGTCTTCCAGTTCCTAAAGAAAAATATTTTCACTCGTTTTGGCACTCCCCGTGCATCATAAGTGATGAAGGATCACACTTTGTCAATCACAATATAAAGGAGCTGCTGCGCAAGTACAATATCCTCCACAAAGTGGCCACCGCATCCATCCGCAAACGAATGGTCAAGCTGAAGTGTCCAATCGAGAAATTAAGTTGATACTTGAGAAGGTAGTAAAGCCTTCGCAAAAAGATTGGGTAATGAAGCTTGATGATGCGTTGTGGGCATACCGGACCGCATTCAAATCACCAATAGGTATATCCCTCTATGCGTTGGTATTTGGCAAGGCGTCTCATTTGCCTTTGGAGCTAGAATATAAGGCATTGTGGGCGGTCAAGAAGCTAATTTTGATTTAAAGAAAGTAGGGGAAGCGCGAAAAATGCAGTTGGCGAGCTAGAAGAATGAAGGATCAACGCATAAGAGAATGCAAAGATTTATAAAGAGCGCACCAAGCGCTGACATGATAAACGCATATGCGCAAGAAACCTCCATGTCGGGAAAAAGGTCTTACTCTTCAATTCAAGATTGCGGCTCTTCTCGGGAAAATTAAAATCACGTTGGTCCGGTCCCTTCACTATTAAAGAAATATTTCCACATGGTGCGGTAGAGTTGAGCACCGAGGATGGCAACCAGACATTTAAGGTTAATGGATAGCGGGTCAAGGCATATTACAGAGGTGATTTCCAGCCAGAAATAGTCTTCGCAAAGTTGAAAAGCCCAGACTACCCCCTATATGATTCTTGAACTCTAATCCCTTCGTCACTTTACTTTTATCTAAGCTATCTGTATCTCACTCATTTTTCTTTCTCTAACAAAAAAATTGTTATTTTGTTTTAAATCATTTGACCCTCTCTTTGTCTATTTACAATGATTAAGGCACAGGATTGTGGAGATGTTACATGAAGAAGCAAATGATCTCACTCCATCACCGCAATCCACAAAAGAAAGATCGCCACAAGAATGGATGCGTCAATACCTAATGCGGGCATCAACGCAAAATTTTGGGTGTACTCTTCCTTATCTTTATTTCTAATTTTGCGCTATCACACTGCATTTTAGTTTTCAACATTTTATCACCGCATCCTCTTTGATCACCGCAATCATCTGACAAGTAGATAAATTTAATAGTTTACTACATTCTGTTTCTTTTCCAAGTATGATTTCAATGATGAAAAATATGCTTCTATCTCTTTCGTATATATTAGAGTCCACTTAGTCTTAAGATAGCTACCTCATGAAATATTTCTAGAAGTTAGGGATTTGCTAGCTTTCTTTCAAACTCTCTTTACAACACATTCTATGATCATCACATGACTTATTTTAATCTTTTGGCAATGAGGACATTGCTGCATTTTAAATTTGGGGGTGAGGTATTTAATTTCGACCTTGTTATAAAAAAAAAATGAGAATAACAACTCTACTGTCAACACAATGGGAAACCCATGTTGATAAGAGTTAAGTTGTGAAAGGCACTTACCCGTAGTTGGATGTCCGCATGACACACGTGGGGGCAAGCCAAAACAAAAGTAAGTCACCAAGATCAATGCATAAATCAATGACCGCAACTCCACTGCCAAATTGGTATGAGTTTAGTCTTAGAAAGAGTGCATTGCTCGTAGTTGGATGTTCGAATGACACCCTTGGGGGCAAGCCAAAACAAAAGTAAGACACTCGGATCAGTGCAAGATTAGAAAAAATAGCAATGAAGAAAATTTTTGTGCAAGGATAAAATCATTTGAACACTCTGGTAGAAAATTTTCTTTTTGAAATAAATCATGCGATGTTCCAGAATTTAGTAAAGTCCTTTTGAAAGGTAAGCTTGCAGTCCCTAGGTCTTAGAAATATTTTAAAGAAGAGACTTGAATAATACTTAATTAAATTCTGGCATATAGGATTCAAACGAAGTATTCTTGAGAAATCTAGGAAAAGAATTTTATGGTTGACTTGCTAAAGGAATCTTTAGTTTATGCTTGAGGACAAGCATTGTTTAAATTTGAGGGTGTGATAACGGGCAGAAATGCGCGTTATCATAATGCTGAGTTCTTAAACAATGTTGGATTGTATTGATGAAATATGTTAAATTACGTCCATTAAGCATAAATTCTATAATATTGCGGTAGCATGCGTTCAGCGCATTAGAACAATTGATTTTTGTATTTTGGTGCAGAATACGCGTTAACGCAATGCAAAGATTGCGATCATAGGAATTCATTGGTCGAGCGCAACTTCACCACAAGGCTTTGCGTTGATCGTGCTCACAAACATCCGCCCGAGAAGGATCGCCGCAATTAGTTAGCGCAATATGGTGGGCGCATCCGGGTGAAAGGATAATTAAGAGCGATGAGACAGAAAGATGATGACAGTCGAATCCAAATTAAGTTGACAGCCAATAACAGTCACAAAGTACATTTAGCTTTATCGATGACAATTATCCGACACATCAGTCAAGAATTAAAGTTGTCCCATCTATACAACCAGGAGAGAGAAGCCGCATTTCACCATGGATGCTCTATAAATACCAAGGGCATGCTTTAGAGAAGGGGTTAAGCAGTTGATTGGTTCACCACTTTTACAATCTTTTGTTCCACAAGTTCGCACGTCTTTAGTTTTCTTTAATTTTAAGGCAGGCGCGGGGGAGAAAGTTGTGTCGGTAGATCATTCCAGTAAGCTTGGGAGAGCGCCAAAAGCTTCAAGAACAAAGCCTCGGTCAGCAAGGAATTGCTACCAGACTCTTTACCTTCAACTTTCATTGACATTTTGTACTCAACTCATTTATAAAAATGGAATTTCTTTCTCTATATCTGTTCACTCTCTGTTATTCACACATGAGTAGCTAAATTAGTTGAATGGGTTGAGAAGCATTTAGTTAGCATAACTAGGGAATCTTCATTCTTTGCGATTATCTTGTTTATGTATGCTTCATTCATCCATTAGAGATACTCGAGAGGTAATCTAAGGACAGAATCTAGACTTGGGAAGGTTAGGTTAGAATCTAGGTTTGGAAGAACCAGATTAAAACGCATAAACAAGAGATAGACGCTTAGGAATGAGCACTATTTGTTATCAATGCATTGCATGCATCCTAGAGATAGGATATGATTGTATGTGGTCACCTTGCTTTCATGTATTTTGCATCATCGCATAGGACAAGAGTAGAGACTTAGAGATAAGCTCTATGGACACTTTTGCATTCAACACATGTGTCCTAGACTTAGGAGCATCACATTTACATTGAAAAATGACTTGTTGGGCATGGTTGTAACATGATCACATAGTCTGACACATTCCCGAGTAACTCTAGCTAAAGATCTTCTCAACCCGTTCATCGCATACTCATTGCATCTATCAATGCAACTGTCTTTCTCAAATCTGCCGCCTTTATTTATTTCTTTTTCATCAACGCAAACAACACACCCAATACTTTATTTATCTATCAGGTTACTACAAAGTCTTCATAAAAATTACCAACGCAATCTATTTTCACAAGTCCCTATGTTCGACCCTGGACTTACCAGGAAACTCAGAGGAATTTACACTTGGATTCCGCTGGGGAAACTTGAGTGCACAATGCAATTCCATCAACGCATAGCATCCACTTCATAATAACAAGCATCAATGCGATAGTAGAATTTAGCAATATTAAATTGAAATGCGAGAAGTGCAAAATTGAAATAAGATGAGGTAAGGAAAGACACAACCCCCAAATTTGCTCTGTCGCCCGCATCTCTTTTGATCACATCCTTTCCTGCGGTGGGCTGGTTCTTTGATTGCGATGGGCTAATCGAACTGGTTGCGTGTTTGAGGTTATCGCGTTGCTCCATCGCAATCGTTTACTATGATCAGTGATAGATATCAAGAGGATAAAAACGTATTAAAGAAAAAGTTATCAATTCTAAAGAGTAGTGATTATGCAAAAAGTAAGATAGATTCATGAAAGAAAAATATCAAAAGGATACTTAAAAAAAAAAAAGGATTTTTCCCAGATGTGTGTGTGTTACTTATCAATGCAGGGACTGCATTTTTCTTCTTCATTTTGGATTCCTCAAGTCCACGGAGGTTTTCCTGCATTGGAAATCTTCTCCATGATACACCTTGACTCTTTGTCCATTTACCCTAAATACACTGGTCCCCTCTTTGTTTGTTAATTCTACCACTCTGTGCAGGAATACTTCTTTAATTATGAATGGTCTAGACCCGCGCGATTTCAATTTTCCCGGAAAGAGTTGTAGCCTAGAATGGAACAGTAAGACCTTCTGACCAACTTGGAGATTCTTTTCACACAATCGCTTGTCATGCCAATGCTTTGTATGTTCTTTGTAGATTTTGGCATTTTCGTACGCATGTAGTCGCCATTCGTCCAACTCGAGTAACTGAAGTTTCCTCATCTCCCTTGCAGCCTTCAGATCAAAGTTAAGCTTCTTCACCGCCCACAATGCACTATGCTCTAATTCCAACGGCAGATGACATGCCTTCCCAAACACCAACACATACAGGGACATGCCTATAGGTGTTTTATAGGTAGTCCTATATGCCCACAAGGCATTGATGCGTTATTTTATGAGATGAAATTATGGAATGAAATGCAGTGGTGGAAATGTGTTGAACAACAAGTTTTCTCAGCGGAATCCAAGTATAAACTCCACTGAGTTTCTTAGTAAGTCCAGGGTCGAACTCAGAGACTAGGAAAAACGGTATGCGGTGGTAATTTTCACGAAGACTTTGTGGTAACTAAGAAATCAAATAGTTGTTGGGTTGTTGTTTGCAATAATAAAATAAACAAATTCGGCGGATTTGAGAAAAAGTTCGATTATGCAGTAGATGCACTGAGTATGCAGAGGAATAGGTTGAGAAGGCCTTTCGCAGTGTTTCCTGGGAATGTGTCAAACTATGCGATCATACTACACTCATGCGATAGCAGATCATTTTCCAATGCAAATGCGGTACTCCTAGTTTTAGGACGCATGTGTTGAATGCAACAATGTCCATAGAGCTTATTCCTAAGTCTCTACTCTTTTCCTATGCGATGATGTAAGATGCACACAAAGAAAGGTGACTACACACAATAATATCCTATCTTTAGGATGCATGCGATATGTTAATAGCAAACAATAATATCCTATCTCTAGGATGCATGCGATATGCGATATCTTGATTATGTGTTCTAATCTGACTCTCCCAAGCCTAGATTCTAACCTGACTTTTCCAAGCTTAGATCCTGTCCTTAGACTACTCTCCCGGGTATCCCTAATGGACGAATGAAGCATACTTAATACAAGATAATCGCATAGAGTGAAGATCCCCAGTTATGCTAGCTAAGTGCTTCTCAACCCATTCGACAGATTTAGCTACTTATGCATAATAAACAGAGAACGAACAGATATAAAGAAGTAAATTCCATTTCTATAGATGAGTTTAAGTACAAAATGACAATGGAAGATAAGGATAGAGAGCCTGGTAGCAATCCCTTGCTTCCCAAGGCTTTTACACTATCAACTCTATTCTGTTCAAAAGATGTTCCTGCTTCTGTAGGAGCTGGCCCTCACTTTGATCTTGAAGCTTTCGACACTCTCCCAAGTTCACCGAAACGATCTATCGACACAATCTCGCTTCTATCGCTTCCGCCTTAAAATAAAAGAAAAACTAAGAACAAGGCTATTCTAACTACTGAGAAAATTATCTAACTATCCAAACTATCTGAACTCCTTTGCTGAAGGTTGCCTTCGGTATTTATAGAGCTTTGGGGTGAAAGGAAGCTTCCCTCTCATGATTACACAGATGAGATGGCTTTAATTCTCTGACTAATGCGCCGAATATTTGTCACCGAAAAGCTGAGCGTACTCGCTACAGTAGACCGTTAGCGGCTTGTCAACTTAATTCGGACTCGACCGTCATCAAATTTCTGTCCCATCGTGATTAATTATGCTTTTCATCCAGATGTGCCCACCAAGTTGCGCCGACTATATGCGGCAATCCTTCTTGAGCAGATGTTTACGAGCACAAATCACCGCAAAGCCTGGCGGTAACGCTTCGCTCGACCGTTGCTTTCTTGTGATCGCATTTTATGCTTTGCGTCAACGCATATTCTGCACAAAAATACAAAAGTTAACTGTTTTTATGCGATGAACGCATACGACCGCAATGTTACGAACTTAATGCTTTTTGGACGCGAACTTATAGATTTTATCAACGCAAACCTGCATGGTTTAATAACTTAGCACTGTAATAATGTGCATTTCTGCCTGTTATCAGGCATCGTCAAGCTTCATAGCCCAGTCCTTCCGTGAGGGATTCACCACCATTTCTAAAATCAACTTAATTTCTCTGTTGGAAACCTCGATTTGCCATTTTTCTGAGGATGATACGTGGTGGCGATCTTATGATGGACATTGTATTTGATCAGCAGTTTGTTAATGATACAATTGACAAAGTGGGTTCCTTCGTCACTTATTATGGCACGTGGGGTGCCAAAATGAGAAAAGATGTTTCTCTATAAGAATTTGGAGATGGTTATCGCATCATTTTTTATGCATCCACTTCAATCCACTTGGAAACATAGTCGACGGCCAACAGAATGTATTTATGACCATTTGATGGTAGAAATGGTCCCATGAAATCCATGTCCCAGACGTCGAAGAGTTCCAATTCCAATATGATGTTCATCGACATCGCATTTTTCTCTGAAATGTTTCCAGTGCGTTGGCACTTATCGCATTTCATGGAATAGTCTCGTGCGTCCTTAAACAGAGTTGGTCAGCAATACTCGCTTTGCAAAACTTTTGCTGTTGTGTGTTGTCCCCCAAAATGTCCTCCATAGGGTGAGTCATGACATTGAAAAAGTATGCACTGAAAAGAAGTCTCTGGAACATAGAGTCTCAAGATTTGGTATGGTTCTCTTCTATAAAGATTTGGCTTATCCCAGTAGTAGGATTTATATTCACGAATGAACCGCTTCTTTTGGTGGGATGTGTAATGTTCCAAAAATTGTTTGCAGACCAAGAACTTGACAATATCTGCGTACCAAGGTAATTCTTCAATTTTAAGCAATTGTTCATCCAGAAAGGATGCGTTCACCTCCGACTAAATGCAATCCACTTCAAGATTCTCTAATCTCGATAAATGGTCAGCGACCTGGTTCTTCATTCCCTTGCGGTTGATTATCTCCATATTAAATTCTTGAAGCAGGAGAACCCATCGGATTAGCCTCAACTTCGCATCTTTTTTTGTCATTAAATATCTTATTGCCGAGTGGTCAGTGTGAACTATAACTTTGGATCCCAATAAGTAAAGTCTGTATTTTTCAATCGCAAACATTACCGCTAGAAGCTCCTTCTCTGTGGTGGTGGTGTTTGCCTGGGTGGAGTTTAGTGTTCTGCTTGTATATGCGATGGGGTGTAGCATTGTCTTTTCCTTCTGTGCTAAAACTGCCCCATCGTATATCCACTGGCATCGCACATTAGCTCGAATGGCTTTGTCCAGTCGGGTGCGATTAAAATAGGTGTTGTAATCAATGCGTCCTTCAGTGCTTTGAATGTGGCGAGGCATTGTGAGTCAAAGTCAAAAGTTCTGTCAGCTTCCAGCAGCACATTCAAAGGTCGAGCTATTTTGGAGAAGTCCTTCACAAATCGTCTGAAGAACCCTGCATGTCCTAAGAAACTCCTTAAAGCCTTCACATTTTCTGGAGGTGGAAGTTTTTCTATGGCTTCAAATTTTGCTTTATCCACCTCTAGCCCCTCCTTTGAAACCTTGTGCCTGAGCACAATTCCTTCTTTAACTATGAAATGACATTTTTCCCAGTTTAGCACCAGATTAGTCTCTTCGCATCTTTTTAGTATCCTCTCTAAGTTTTTCAGACAGACTTCATACATTTGCCTATAAACTGAGAAATCGTCCATAAAGATTTCCAATGAGTCTTCAAGATACTTAGAGAAGATTACCATCATACACCTTTGAAATGTGCTCGGCGCATTACATAATCCAAACAGCATGCGGCGAAAAGCGAATGTTTCATATGGACAGGTGAATATGGTCTTTCCTTGGTCTTCTGGTGCGATCATAATCTGGTTATAGCCCACATACCCATCAAGAAAACAGAAATAGTCATTCCCTGCTAGTCGGTTGAGCATTTGATCAATGAAAGGCAAAGGGAAATGATCATTCTTTATCACTGCATTGAGCTTCCGGTAGTCCATACAAATCCGCTAGCCAGTGACGGTTCTCATGGGGATTAACTCGTTGTTTGCATTCAGGACTATTGTCATTCCGCCCTTCTTGAGAACACATTGCACGGGGCTAACCCACGTGCTATCGGCGATAGGGTATATGATGTCGGCGTCTAACCATTTAATAATATCTTTTTTAACAACCTCTTTCATCGCAGGGTTCAGTTTGCATTGAGGTTTGATCGAGCCTTTCTGGTTTTCTTTGAGCCGAATTTTGTGCATGTAATACGTCGGGCTAATTTCTCTGATATCTGCTAGGGTCCATTCGATTGTTTAATATATTTCTTCAAAATATTAAGCAGCGCATTTTCTTTTTCTTTTGGTAACGCAGAGGATATTATTATTGGTAAGGTTTCATTATGGCCAAGGAAAACGTACTTCAAATGATTTGGTAGAGTTTTCAGCTCTAGTGTAGGTGGTTGCTCTAAGGAAGGTTTCTGTGTTCTTCTCTCTTCATTCAAATTCAACATTTCTTCATTGTTCACTATCTCTTTTATCACATGGCAGGTTTCTAAGGATGTTTTCGCATCCTCTTTTTCTTCATCTTCTTCTTCGAACTCCATATCTTCATCGCAAGTGTGTTCATCGTCAGAATCTAATAGGCCTTCATCCTCCGGAAACTTTATTGCCTTGATGATGTTAAACCTGAGCTTTTTTCCATTGATGTTCATCGTGATCTCTCCCTTGTCACATCTATTTGGGCACGACCAGTAGACAAGAATGGTTGTCCCAATATGATTGGCACATCTTTGTTTGCTTCATAGTCTAGAATGATGAAGTTTGCCGGTAGAATGAATTTATCGATTGTAACCAAGGCATCCTTCAACTTTCCTTCAAGGTGAGGGACCTGTCTACAAGCTGGAGAGTCACCGTCATGGGTGTCAGCTATCCTATATTCAATTGTTTGAAGATTGAAAGGGCATTAGATTTATGCTTGCCCCAAGATTTCATAATGCTTGACCGATGTAGATCCCTCTTATTGAGAAGGGTATCGTAAAGCTGCCTAGGTCGCACATCTTCGGTGGGATTATAGTATTTGATTCTTGTGTTAATGCCACTGTGGCGAATTTTCCTGTGCTTCTCTTCTTCGACACCATATCCTTAAAAAACTTGGCATATTTCGGCATCTACTCTATCACTTCTGTAAATGGAATATTGATGTGTAGTTGTTTTAATATTTCTAGGAAGCGATGATACTGACCTTCATCGTTTTGCTTCTTTTTCAGTCTCTAAGGGAATAGAGGTAGTTGTACTTTCACTATTCCATGTTCTGGAGGCTTAGAGGGGGTCGCAACTTCAGGTTCCATAATCTCGGGCTCCTCTGTCTCATTTTGCATCAACGGTTTCTTTGATTCCATCGCATTTGAATCGGTCCTACTAGGCTCTTTCCTAACCACTGTTGTCTTTCCACTTCTCAGGATGACTGCTAGGCAATGTTCTTTCCCTGTGTTCCCTAGGTTGCGTGGGAGCTCAGTTGAGCTTGGCAGTGTTCTCTACGGTCTGTTTTTCAGCTCTCCAGCAATCTGTCCTATTTTGATTTCCAGGTTGCAGATGGAAGTCGCCTGGTTCTGGAGGACCGTCTCATTCTTTTCTATGTACTGTTTTAACAAGTTCTCCAGAGAGGATGATGGTGGTCTTTGAGAGATGCTGGCTTGTTGTTGTTGTTGACCGTTAGTTCATTGGAAAAATCTTGGTGGTCTTTCCTTTTGTGCCATAGGTTGATAACCTTTTTGTTAGTTATTTTTCCAAGAAAAATTATGGTGGTTTCTCCACCCGGGGTTGTATGTGTTTGAAAAAGGGTTGTTCTTGACAAAGTAGATTGACTGTGGATTTCGTGGACATTCTTCGACCGAATGTGATTCTCTACATGTAGCACAACTGGTGCTTGTCTGTTCTATCGCATTGACTTGCCTTCTTTGTGCTCTGGGATTGTTTATTGTGATGCCCTGTAACAATTTTATAATCGCATTCATCTGATTTTGCAAAGATGCGATGGCACCATTATTTGCATTACCCTCTCTGGGTTTTACTCATTGATCGCTTTCTTACCAAGCTTCATGATTTTTCGATATGCGATCAAGAATGTTCTTTGCCTCATCATAAGTTTTGTCCAGCAGACCTTCTGCTGCTGCCGCATTGGCAGCTGTTTGCGATGCAGGATTTAGTCCATGATAGAAAATCTCCATCTGGAGGAAATTCGACAATCCATTGTGTGGGCAGTTGCGCACTAATCTCTTGAACCTCGCCCATGATAGCGGACAGAAATGCATGTTATTATAGGCCTTTTATTTAGAATTATGAGGGCTAATAAGTAGAATATGCGGTGACTATACTAAGAATTCATGAGAAAAGTGAGCTTGCATCGATCAGCATTGAAAATCTCAGTTAACCCAATATTATACGTTATTTTGCGTCCAAATGTCTATTTTTGTAGCTATCGCAGGAATCGATCGCATGCGGTGACTCCCACCATCGCAAAGGCTATCGCGTACGTCTGTCGCATGGATGTTGCGGCCATTAACCGCATGCGTCCATCGCATAGAGGTTGCGGCTATAGAGTAATAACCATAATAGAGGGATGAACGCAAGGGTGGTGGAATGTGATGGTACTTTGGAAAACAAGCATGAACGCATATCTTAGGAGTATCAAAAGATGATGTTGACATTTCACCTACCACGCCGTTAGTAGCAGAGATTCAGAGTAGGTCCATCACGCCGTTAGCAGCAGAAATTCAGAGTAGGACCATTAATGCTGTCGGCAATTGAGCTCTATAAATAGAAGCTTTAGAGCCCAACTTCAAATCATCCGAGCTTCTGCCTTAGGACAGATCCTTGTGATCATAGACGGAAGCGTGAGAAGACATTCTTTGAGAGTTCTTCATTCCTCCAACCATTCAGAGTGACGATCGGAGCTTCACCGGAGATAGATCTTGAGAGAGACAACTCCACGCCCATCCATGGCACCACCAGCAGCCTTGACACACATTTGATGGAAGCAAGACATTGCCTACATTTGGCCCTCCATCTCTCTTCTATCTCTGTATTGTATTACATTTTGGCATAAGACATTAATACATTTTGTGATCAATGCATCTCTCTATTTCCTTCAATTCCAGCTTCATTTACCTCTTTTTTATCAACCTTTACTTTCATTGCAACGACTAAGTAATATTGCTAGAGTATTGCATACTTAATCATGCGGCATAGACATATGAAGCATGTAGCAAACCACCGAGAGGTGTGCGTTGCACGAGTATTATGAGAAAATCCTCTTTGTTTAGTGTGAGGTTGTAGCAACGCTTATCTATGGGCGGCCGTGATACTTTTCTATGAGCTGATCAGCAGTGACTAACTGCCTGAGAGGGTAAGTAGTGGAACTCACTAAGCAAAGTAAGCAGTGTTCCTAGAGATAGAAATAATCTTATGTCAACCATGCTTTATGTGATTACCTTGTCTTATGAGTGCATCATTCATCATTTGGGCATACTTGAGAGAGTAGTCTAAAAATCGAATCTAGGCTTGAGAGAGTCAGATTAGATCGCATGAGCAAGAATAGAGGCTTAGAAATAAGTTCTATTTGCTATTACACAATGCATGCACCCTATAGATAGGATACGATAGTATACGGTCACATCACATGCATCCAGAAGTAGGATACGGTGGTATGCTGTCACCTTGTTTATGTGTTAGATCGCGTGAGCAAGAATAGAGACTTAGACATAAGTCCTATTGATACTATCGCATATGCATCGCATGCGTCTTAGTCAATTGTGTATAGCATAATCGCATAACTTGTGCTGGCTGGGGTTACCCTTGCGATCAAGCTTATTGATGCAGTGAAATCATCCCCTCCACCATTTTATCTATTTTTTCATACATCTTATTACACGTTAACAGTTGTCGTGTCCCTACCAACTCTCATAGTCACACTTCTATTGCTTAATCTGTTTAGTTAGGAGTAAAAGTAGCGCATAACCCATAAACTTCATTATTCTTTTATTCTTCACCGCAACACATTACTTCATAAAATTTAGCTACAAGTCCCTGAGTTCAACCTTGGATCACCCCAAGAAACTTGTGATCTCGTTATACTTGATGAGAGAGAAAGAAAACTTGTGGCAGGAACGCATGGTCATCGCATACGCATATTGCATATCCCTTAGTCCAAAGCATGACCAGCGATGCATGGAGAACGAACAATGGGCACATATTTATTTACTCTATTTCCATGCATCAGCCAACGCGTCACTGAGCGATTCGTCTTCTTCTTGTTCAAAATTTGTGATTAACTTCCTCCTTTTGGCATTCTCTGTAGGAGGGAAATACTTCTTCATAAAATTCTCCACAGCCTACTCCCATGAAGTGATCTCTCCTGGTTCGAGGGAGTATGCCCATTTTCTTGCTTTATCACATAGTGAAAATGTAAGTAGCGTGAGTCAAACTTCTTCAGCGGAGATATTAAGGAACACAAAAGTGTTACAAATTTCAACGAAACTTCATGGATGGGCGTGTGAATCTTCACCATGCCGTCCACCAAACTGTCCTGCTGTCTGTATCATCTGTAACATTACTAGCTTCATCTAAAACATTGATCCGTCCAATGCTGGCCTCATGATTCTTGGGGAGAAATCGTACAAGTTTGGTGATGCATAGTCCCGGATGGGTCTAATGCAATCATTCGCCAGTAGGATAGGATTTGCCATTATGTTGTTTACATTTGCAGCTTGTTCTTCCGGTTGTTCAGCCACTCTGGGAGTTCTTCCTTGTTATTGATGTCTGTTTCTCTATCTTCTGCAAAATGTTCTTTTGATCTTTGGATCGTAGTTGGGCTCAAGAGCGTGTCCTTCGCTCATGCGATGCTTGCTTCTTCCTTTACCGAAGGAATGGCAATACAATGCACAAAGGTCAAAAGCTGTAAAGAAAATCAAAGAGGTTTGATGTTAGCGCAAGATATACCGTAGTCCTCGGCAACGACACCAAAAACTTGATGCGTAAAATTATGATGCAATGGTGTGAGTATTCAATGATGTGTGTGTTATGCGATGAACATGCAAGTTTTCCTAACAATGCCCAAGTATATGCTTTCCTAGGTTTCCTGGTAAGTCCAGGGTCGAAAACAGGGACTACTAAGTAGATATGCGATAGACTCTTCGATTGTATTGCGGTGGTAAATAAATGAGTGGATAGTGTTTTGATTGAGATTTTTTTTATGCGACGGAGTTGAATGCAGAGTGATGAGAGCGTAAAGTTACAATAAGTATGCGATGAAGGGGGTTGAGAAGGGGTCTAACTAACACTTCCTACGATTGTGTACAAGTTATTCGATCATGCTATATACTTCCTATTCCTAGGACGCATGCGATGCATATGCGAAAATGTAGATAGAACTTACGTCTAAGTTTCTATTCTTGCTTATGCAATCTAACTCGACTCTCTCAAGCCTAGATTCTATCTTTAGACTACTCTCTCGAGTATGTCCAAATGATGAATGAAGCACACATAAGACAAGGTGACGACATACCACCAATCCTATTTCTAGGGCACATGTGATGTGTAAATAGCAGATAGATCTTATGTCTAATTTTCTATTCTTGCTTATGCGATCTAATTTGACTCACTCAAGCCTAGATTCTATCTTTA
This sequence comes from Benincasa hispida, assembly GCF_027475165.1. Taxonomy (NCBI): domain Eukaryota; kingdom Viridiplantae; phylum Streptophyta; class Magnoliopsida; order Cucurbitales; family Cucurbitaceae; genus Benincasa; species Benincasa hispida. The sequence continues at coordinate 28,123,657 of NC_143486.1, forward strand.
GATGACTTTCTCAAGTGCGTCCAAAGGTGAATGATGCATACACAAGACAAGATGATTGCATAAAATGTCAATCTTAAGTCATGCTAGCTAAGTACTTCTCAACCCATTCAGAAATTTAGCTACTCGTGTGTGGTATGGAGAGATTGAACATAGATTGAAATGAAGTTCCCATTTTCTGCAAATAAAGTACTGAATACAAAATAACAAATGGATTTGAAAGATAAGAAGCCTGGTAAGTAATGTCTTGCTTCCTGTGGCCTTTTACACTGCTCTTTATCACTTCAACTTTGTTCTAGTTGTGTATTCTTGCTCTTGCAAGTGTTGGCCCTCTCTCTTTTGTGTTGCTTTCTGACAGTCTCTCAATCTATCCGGGAGCAATTTCTCTTGTAATTGCTTATAATTTATATTAGTGAACTTATCTTTCCTAGGCATCCTACCCCCAGGCGTAGGTGTTATTCACTGAACTGGGTTAACAATCTGTGGTGTTCATTTTATGTGTTATTTATTCTCGTTGAATGTTCTCTGTAATGTTGTGACATTGCTCATAACATCATTTAATATAGATGTCTCTTATCGCTACCATTCATTTTCATATGTATATTTGTTGAGTTAATCCCAAGTGTAGTAAAAAAAATTGCAGACCATTTTCAAATTTTAATAACGAATTAACAAAAGGAATAAAATATAGAAACCCTAACTATCCTTGATGACTCTGGAGGGCCTCACCAATTTTTTGGATCTACAATATTTATTCTTCTGTTGCAAATCAAGTGAACACCACCACCAAAATAGTTTCACCAGTATTCTCCTTAACCTAGTGAGGTAGAAAGAGGTGCGATCATTTGAGGAAAGTTTCTATCGAGAAAAATCTCAAAACGACAGAAGCCAAGAGAGAAAATTTTATGTATCATTTTTTTCTTTTGTGATATAGAGAGAACTCACTAGACAGAAGAGGATGTTGGCAGAAGATCTCTCTCCCAATCCCATAAAACTTCCCACGTTGGGGAGTTTGACATAAAAAATTAATTTAAATTCATTATTTATTCAATTAATAAATTAAATAAAATTTAATTTATTTAATTAAATAACAATAAATTCATTTAATTTAAAAAATAAATTAAATCAAAGCAAAGTTTAATTTATTAAAATAAATCAAATAATTATTAATTAATCAAATTAATTAATAATACTTAAATATCTCATATTTAATTAAATGTGCATTGGAATCATATTCTAATACATCAATATCTCATAACCTATAGTTTAATTCAGTTAATTTAATTTAATAATTAATTAATTCATCAATTAATTAATCATTAAATTAAATATCTCATATTTAATTTAATCTTATAATTGAATCATATTAAATTATTTTTCTCTCATATTAAATATAGTTTTAATGTGCATCTAATGCACATTAATTTTAACCTATATTTTTAATATGAATTCTATTCATATTAAATTTAATATTTGAACTCCTTCAAATATTTAATTCTCCATACATTAATTTTGAATCAAATTCAAAATAAATTTATATTATAAAGTTTAATTGAAATATAAACCTTAAATTATAATGTATCACCATACATTATATTCTTTTCCTTAGTAAATCTGAATATTTCAAATCACTTTAATTATCTCAATACCCTTTATGAGCTACCAGTGGGACCTAATAAACTTACAAATGATATGAGATTAATTGGCTAAACTCATTAACTAAGTTAACCAATATTTGTTAACTGTGGGTACACTCCATTATAGACACACAGTTGTATTCTTCTCACTGTAGATATATTTCTGTCCACAAATATTGACCAATAATAGTAAGTTAGTCCTTCACGAGTGTTCATAACACCAGTTGGGTAAAATTACTATTTACCCCTAAGTTACCTCTACATCCTTAAGTACCAATGCTCCTCTGTTGAACATCCTGTTTATGGTCCAACCATTAAATAGAAACCCCCTCTCAGGTCAGTGAGAATGTAAGGCCCTTTGTTTAAGTCCCGGAGACACCACTTAAAGGAACACTCATCTACTTACCATAAAGTCAGGAAGGATTGAATTCCATCTCATGAAATTATGTTCCCAGCTCCCCACTTGGTCTTGTCCCCAAAATGGTAGGCTTATCGAGTAGGCGAACTGGCTCCTCTCATCTATACAAATCAAAGGAGAATCCCTAATAAACAGAAGTCCATAGCTCACTCAGGATTAAGACTAAGTTGCCTAAGTCATCTTAGTGAAATAAAAACCTAACTAGTCAACGGAGTAACATCTATTTGTTACTATTTCGTGGTTTGATTTTATATAGACTCATTGTATAGGATACCACACTTGCATGTTCCCTAGATGAACATGTTAGATCATTGCATTTGTATCAAATATAAAGTGGGTTGTATCCATTGTGTCACCAGAATATAAGGTACACAACCTTATCTATATATAATAGACCATTTAGGTTTTATCTTGAACACTGATCCTCATATGTCTCATCATACAGTTTAAGACTCATATAACAGTCTAACATGTTAGTTTATTGGATTAAGGTTATTTAGGCAAGATAAATACAAGATAAGCAATAACTATTTATTATAATAAACATTAATAACACCTTATTAATGATCGGTCAAATGTTATATCTACTATCTACGAGTTTTAAAGCATAAAATCCAACAATTTTTGACTGCATTGTGTTGTTTATGTTCTCTAGATATGAAATTTTAAATTGCCTAAATATTGTCCAGTTGATTATTATTGTCTATATTGAATAAAAAAAATAGTACACAATAAAGTTTGATTGAAGAAGTCAATTAGTTTATTAATCTACATTTTAGCACTTGTTTCGTGTAAGATCATAATTTAGCTCATGTCTTTTGCTTGTAGAGTTTAATGTTGAGACTGTAAATTATATATATCCTCAATATGCGACTCATCAACGACAGTGAGGTGAATAATTCTTTTCACCTCTTTTGTTTTTAATGAATAAGTTTCGTTTAGTTAGAAGAATAAATGCGGCAGATTCACTACCTAACCAAACTGTAGGTTTTTTATTCTTTTTTTCATTGTTACAAAGTTCGTTGAAAAGTTGACGGATGCATATTGTACCAGAAAATATGCATAACGTAATTGAAAGGTTTTGTAATTAGCATTTTTGGGTAAGATATTTAGGTGATAAAGTTTTGTTTAGATTTTCCCTTGTTATGTTCGGTTTGAATCTACTGGTTGGATTTGTCATGTGAAGAAATCATGACTCAAATACCTCAACTTGTCTAGTTTATAACTAACTTTATCTTATAATCAGTCTGTTGATATATGTTATAAACACCACTGATCAGAAAACCAAAAAAAAAAGTAAGTTCATCATTTTCTATTTTTCTGTAAACAAACAAGTTGTACGCAATCTTCTAAGTGAAAAAGAATGTGAATCTTCCCGTGGACGTAGGCATCTTAGCCGAACCACGTAATCTTGTGTGTTTCTTCTTCTTCTCTTTATCTTCTTCATTCGATCGACTTCAATCTTTCTGCAAATCGCGTGTATACAATCTTGTTTTCAAATCGTATCGAATTCCAAGTTATCAAGTTGAATCGTGCATCGATTTCTTCTATCGAGTAGCTTCAAGTTAGTCATTTTCATCTTCGAGTTGCTTTGAGTAAAGATCAAGACTCATTGAGTAAAGTCGAGTATCGACCAGCATTAATCGAGTTCCATCGAAGATAGAATAGAAACTCGTCAAGGATAGAAGGAAATTCACATCGAGCATCAGGAATCTAGCATGAGGATTTGACTTTCTCAGCTATTTCTTCATCATCTCAGTATTGTTCTTGAGTAATTGAACCTAGAGAAGATTGAATAACCCTCTACGAAATTAAGTATATGATCATGTGGACTTTCTAAGAGAATTGAATTAGTCATTACATCCCCTTGTTCAGGTATCTCATCTTGAAAACCAATGTTATTTCTTTTTTAGAAACAGGTTTAGATATAAGTTATGGGGTGGATGAACCTTTTCTACATGTTTGTTTTTTAGATATAACTTTCATTTTAGTAACAATTAGCTTTGGTAAGGGTGGGTTTGGGCCAGTGTGTACAAGGTGGGAATGTATAGTTCATTCTTTTCTTTCTTTCTTTTTGTTGATTAAAGTTGAAGAAAGATTATGAAAATTTGCCTAATTCACTATTTTGTAGGGAAAATGATTTGACATAATTATGCTTTGTTGGCTCTTCATTTTATTTGTTTCTTATCAATATATGTGTGTTGTGAAGAACATCAATTCATGTACTAATTAATTGTAGGCATTAAACTCTTAATAGAACTTGGTAAATTATATTTAATGAGCCTTCAATTACAAGATTTGTGTTAGTATGAGCATCTTGTTTAAAGATGTCTAGATTCCCTCTTTAGTTTCTACTTAAGTTTAATTTCTAGCTTGTTATTAAGTTATCTAAAGCCATTTTTAATTAATTGTAGGCAATCTCTTGGAAGACCCTCTACATAATGGAAATGAATATATTACATCCTATAGACAGGTCATAGGACAACCCTTATGCTACAATAGATGGTGCATATTATGGATGATGAAATGTGGATGAATTCATTTGCACTATCTTTTGTATTATTTTGAATATCTAAACTTTGTACTTAGCCCATTCTAATTCATTTTCACTAATAAATGTGAAAGTTGAGTTTTGTACACAAAAGTTATTGAGATTTTATTTGCTCTGCTCTATGTACAGGTGACAGATAAATATTACTGGTTTGGACGTGCGTGAATAATAATTTTTTCAAAAAAAAAAAAATCAATAAGTGAACAACGATTCTTATCGGCAATCAAAGAAATAGATATTTAATATTGGGCAAATTTTGAACCTACATCGAAGAATATGATATTAAAGGTGTTTAATATTGGTTGAAAATCGACATTGAATTCATCTATAATGTTTCGTGAAAATCAACATTGAAAACCCTTAAAAACACTTTCTTCGTTGTTGGTTAGGTATATCGGTTTTTTATTGACATTATAGTCCAATTTTATACTATTGAAATCACAAAATTACTTAGTGGGACTTTACTTTCTACTTCACTTTTTTTTTTTCCTACATTTACCTTTTTTTTTCCTTCCTTTCTTCTTAATGTGTGTGTGCCATTGGTCTCAGACAAATAGCTTTACCATATGTACATAGTTATTCAGCTTGTGTTTTAAAAGCTTGGAAGATAAGCTTGGCATCAAATTGTTATGCACATGCCTTCCATATTATTTGATGAAGGTTCCCCACTTTTCCCTCTCTAGTGTCAAACATTTACGTATATCCTTTACTTTGACCTTTGTCCATGTTCGAGTTATAATAAGAAAGAATATGAGATTGTTAAATGAGTCATATGCTCAGGTCGATAGTGTTTGGGTCTAGTTTCGTACCTGAAAACCAACATTTTATAATATGGATATTTCTTAAGGACCAAGTCATGTTTGATCTCACCCTAAGTAAATAGGGGAAGAAGTATATAATATGCACAAATTTAAAGCATAATAAAGGTTACATTGATGTAGTTGACTTTCATAGAGTGCTGGAATATATAAAAAGAATAGAAACATAACAAGAAAAACCAAAGAGCAATAATTATGCTTTATCTTAGGCCTTTGATCATAAAACACATCTTGAAAAATATAAAGAACCCAAAAAAGGAAAAAAAAAAAAAAGTGGAAAAAGGTAAAGAAAGAAATGTACAAAAATTCAAAAACCCATGTGTTGTTGATGTGTGCAAAATGCAAAAAAGAAAAAAAGAAAAAAAAAATGTGGAAGCATTTTCCTTCTCATTCTCATGTGACTCCAAAAGAGAATCTTCTCTCTTCCTCTCCTCTACGTCTATATGTACAGAATACAAAAATGTGGTGGGTGTCCAGCCCACTTATTGCACAAACAAAACTTTATTTTAAACTTGTGTTTTGTGAACCCAATGAAACTAACTTTTTAGATTGGCCCATCTTAAAAGCCTTAAGTTTTCTTTTATGTGATATAGGGTTGAACTAAGAAAAAAGATGCAGAAAATCGAAGAGAAAGGCATCAGTTCAGTTTTTCAATGACAACTTCAACAAAAATATCGATCGCCAGAGTTTGAACAATTGGATCGTACTGAAATTTGGTTAGTATGTTCGGGACATGTAGGGTCTCGTTTTGAACGGTTGGATCCTTATTTGAAGCTCTGATTTATCCATAATTGCGGCTAAACAAAACCTGTTGAACTGGGTGATTTTCATTTTTTTTTATTTCTCAAGTGTTGATCTCTTATGTATGAAAGTATTGGTGGGTAGTTAATCTTTATATGATTGATTTGGATTCTTTTTCCCTTAATTTTATCCTAATAAGAGAAGTTGACAAGGGTGGACTCCTCCCAAGTCTCTTGGTTTTTATTCTTCACATCGAAGGGATTTTTCTCATATAATTCATCTGTGCTATTTGCTTTTATTCTTCCAAAATTTTATGATTTATTGCTATCCGTTGTTGGTTGATTTCTTGGTGATTATTTAGTGATTTATTTGTAGTGTTTTGAAGAACAATTACTTGGTTGATTGGTTTGGAAGAAATCCTAGTGGATTGCTATATTGTTTGAGTTCTATCAGTTGGTATCAGAGCATAGACTTGCTTTAAGTACTCTAATTTCTTCAAAGTAACAGTGTTGGAGGCATAACTCGGCCAATTAAGGCCAAGAGCGCATACCGGCAGAAGGGACGAGCCCACCGGTGCTCACCATGATGGACCGTTTGACCCAACCCAAGGTCCAACTATGAGCTTTTAACTGCAATAACTTAAATATACACTATTGGGGTCGGAATTACCGCAACTACAGGCACCAGACTTGCATCCCTCAAATAAAAAACTATTCTCTCTATCTCTCCATCAATTGTTGAGGGAAATGTCTTTGTTTGGTTCAATTGTCAGATGAAATTTTTTGTTCAAATGATATCAGACCAGATTTCATTCCCCCACCAGGTAGAAATTTTATCAAGGAAAGAAACAAACTTTTACGTTCTAACTTTGTCATGCTTTATAATCTTCGCTCACCCAAAAACTTTTTAGAAAAATCTAGGAATTAGAGGCAATTGTCTCTCTCCTTCATTTCTTCCCTCAGCCTTGTTTCTTACTTCAACTTCTAAAGCTTGGTCATCCTCAGTATAAAGATATTTGGTTCTCTATGGCCAAGAAGAGGTAATTATTTTGTGAGTTTAGAGTATTCAAATTTTCCCAAGGAAAAGGTATTGAATGTAAGAGTTTTTTTTTTTTTTTTTTTTTTTTTTTAATTGTGGTTGTTGTTATTATTATTAGTATTTTGAAAAGTTTCAAAAGCCACCCTGAAGTACTGTGGTAGTTGCAATAACACTCTCAAACTTTTAATTGTAAAATTGGACCTCTAAACTTTTACAAGTGTTAAAATGGACTCTCAAACTTATAATAATATTGTAGAAATTGAAACCACAAATAATAAAATTTGGACCCTTAGACTTATATAAACATTATAATTTAAACAATTATGAAAGTTTGAAGGTCCAATTTGAGCCAATTTTAATTTTCATATAAGTTTGACGGCTCAATTTTAAAAATTGAAAATCTAAGGATGTAACTATAACTGTCACCATACTTCATGAATGGTTTTTGCAATTTATCTTTGTGAGAGTTTTTGAACCTAACTTAGATGGCCAAATAGAGAGCAGAATAAATCAAAAGCAGTAAAGAACGAACACTAAGATATATAGTGGTTCAACCAGTTTGGTCTACATCCACTTTGAGAACTACTTGAATTAATTTTATTATGAGCAATAAGGAATTTACAATTAAAGATAATCAACAATAATTATCAATCTGTAATTTTAATATCCACTGATACCGAGAGATCAGCACACAACGTCGCCTTTGAAACCGAAAACAACCCGCTGAAACAGACAACCCAAATAATGTGCACTACCGCCTCTGACCGGCGAACCACCACACACAGAGCCGCAACGAACTCACGCGCCGAACCGAAACCCACCAGAACTGACCGATGACAACACTGCGAACTGGAACCGAAACTCACGCACAGAAACCACTGCAGCTCCGGACGACAGCTGCAAAGCTGACGGACACAAACCCACGTCGCCGTCGACTACACTGCCGTTGACGTCAAAGCCGAACGAAAAAAGGAACAGCGACTCCCTCGGTGGTCTGTGTGCGTGAACGGGCTGCTTCCTTTCGTTTTTTTCTTCCAGACGGCTGCTGTTGTATCCCCTCCAAGAGTCACACGATTTCCAGGTCGGGATATAATTACAAAAAAATCATTTCCTCATAATTACCAGAATGATCTTTAATTTCACCAAAACTCAATAAAACCCACTTAAATACCTTATTATTTTCTACGATCCTTATTATTATTATTATTATTTAGATGATGAAGAAAAACATATCCAAATAGGTTGGCTAACTCCTCTTCCTATTGTCTTTCAAAAACAATATAATGTTTTTTTTTTTTTTTTTGTTTAAAAGTGATGTTTAGGAAGTTTTTTTTTTTCAAGGAATTTTAATGGGTGGTTTCCTTTTATATAAATATTGTTTGGGTTGAACTTATATACTGTTAATTAAGTAATAATTAGTATCTTTTTCATTTCATGCGAATCCAAAATAATTTGATCATAATCCAAAATAGATCATCTATAATCATAAAATATATATTTTTTTAAAAAAATATATAATAAAAAAATTCTAACCAAATTTTATAATTGATTTGTAGGTTTAGATTATTGTTATATATTGGAATGCATTTTGCCCTGGTGACTGACTTGAACAAAATTTTAGGTAGATAGGTTTTTTTTTTTTCTTTAACCAAAAAAGTAATTATTGTAATATATATATATATATATATATATATAAAGAGTATTTTGCAAATTTAGCAATGATTTTCTAGATTTGCCAATATAGCAAAACATTCAAATCTGGTTCTAATTATTGTTACTATTATTATAATTTTATCTTTAATTGTGTATCAACAAGTATATTTTGATATACTAAATATAAAGTGTATCAATATTTACACTAATATATTACAATTTTAATTGTTTTATGATAGATGATGTTTGTTTGATTATGGTGAATATTATTATTTTTTATTTTGTTTTGATTTGAAGTTGTGTTCATTTGATTGAAGTTGTGTTCATTTGATTGAACTGGCCTAATTTAGGTTTTGGCATTAGAGTGCGTGTCTATATACCTTAAATTGAGCTACATGAACAGTTTTTGAATGCTTATGATGAAATTTACTTTGAATATTTATACCTCATGCATGTATAGCAAACTCCGCGTAACTATTCTTGATTGTTAACAAAGTTATAATTCTTTCAATCTCTGATTCTTGAAAAAAAAAAAAAAAAATAGTCCCAAGATCGAGATGCTTGTTCTAAGGGTCACAACTCACAAGAGTCCTATTTTCATATTCCTTTGACAAACTTGACATATATTAAAGATATGGTACATATTACTCTTGGTTTGGTGTGTTTCATTAGGATGGTTTGTAAATGTTTTTGTTCAGCACTTGTACTTCTTCAATGAAACATTATCCTTTTGTTTTCTAATATTTGCAAATCTCTAAACTTTTGTCAAAAGCATATAATTTAGGCTCATTGAATTATCCTCATATTGGCTTCTCTCTTCTTTTGTGATTGCCTTCATCTCCTACTTTTTAAAATAATAATTAAATTGTGTTGAAGTCATATTTGAAATTATATATGTACTACTTTTAGCTGCTGATGTAGTTTCAATTCAGTACTAGATCATCACAAATTAATATAGTGTATTGTTATATAGTTGAGAGCAAAAAATAAAAGACATGTTTCGAAATAATTTTGAACATGCTAAATGTTTTTAACAATTTTAAGGTCACTTCCAAATATGTCTTTGAAAAAGGTATTAGATAACTTTTAAAATCGCTTGGAAAAATTTTAAAAAGTACTTTTGAAATTTTTATTTTGTTAGAATGGATATTTAAAAGGTACTTTAAACATTTTATAGAACCAGTAGTTCACTCAAACGTCACCACAAGTTCAATATTAACTTCTAATTCTTCTAAGATTGAGTAAAAAACAAAAGGTGTTTCACCGAGGAGTATTGTATTAGGATATGTTTGGAACTACATTTGCAAAATTTTAAGGGCTAAAACTAACAGCATCGCATATCCGAAACGTCCCATTCGTTATAACAAAATACAACAATAATCTTCTATATCTAATAGTTACTGTGGTTTTCATCACTTCAATGATGTTCTGCACTATCTTGTTGTCTTGTAATTGAGTTTGAATATAATGATTCCCAAACTGGACAGTTGATTACATAAACAATCATAATTAGAGTTTCAGTCAACTAAATTTGACAAACAATGGAGAATATAAACACAATTGAATGACTAAGAGAATATACTAATTTGTTCCAGGTTGGTTTCTCTACTTTTGATGAATATAATCCCTTTAAAACTCCAATAACGCATATAAAAAAAATTACAGCAAAAGGAAATATAAAAGCAAGCAATCTACAAAAAAAAAAAAAAAGGGTGTAAAACAGAGAGGGAAAGGAAGTGAAAATCTATCGAGTCCATGAAACGATGTGCCATTCTTTCTCGAAACCGATCAGAAATTTTCAAGTCATATAGCTCTGAATAAGTCTATCAATATGTGTCTTATTATCAACGTGGACGCTTTTCGGCAGGAAACCTGAGGAGCAAATCTAGACATTCTAGATATTTTTCATCTTTGTCAACCATGTTTTCGATTATGGTGCAAATGCCGGCATTTGGTAACACATCCTTCTAAACCATCCTATGCAGAAGAGTATTATAAGTAATTACTTTAGATGTACTACCATTTTCTGCCATCTTTTAAAACAAAATATTTGCCTTATCTACTTGTCCCTCTTTACAAAATCCATGGATCATAATGGAATAAGTCACAACATCTTGTTGAAGCCCTTCTTGAGGCATTTTTTCGAATAGCTCCCAAGCACTTTCAAGTTTCTCTGCTTTGCATAGGCCATCAATTAGACAAGTAAAGCTTTCGATGTCCAATTTCAAGTTGTATGATTTTAAGCTCATTAAAAAGTTCCATTGCTTCGAATAAACAGTCATTCTTACACAACCCATCTAAGACAATATCATATATATGAATCTTCGGGAATACTATAAGCTTTAATGATACCAAATAGTTTCTTTTCATCACCAACCTTGTCGGCCAGAAAAAAAACCCTGTTAACAAGGCACCATATGTTTTCACATCTGACCTCTTTCCCACTTGAAGCATTCCATTGTAAAGCTTCATTGCTTCTTCCACCTTCAAGATTTTACAATACCCATTGATTAAAACAGTGTAGCTAATCACGTCAGGTTCACATCCCTTACTTGGCATACTAACGAGCAGCTCCTTGATACGATTCAGGTCACCAACCAAAAAAATTCCTCAATCATCGAATTATAAGTAAACAAATCAAGAACGATACCTCTCTGAATCATCATCTCTAGCCACTTCTTAGCCTCGATAACCTTTCTTTCCTTGCAAAACATATCAATCAACACACTGAATGTGACCATATTTGGTTGAACACCTTGTTCCACCATCTCATTTATCAAACTTTTAGTCTCCTTCCAGTTTCCACCATAACAAAAACTAAGAATCAAGGTGTTATAAGGAAAAACATCGGGAATCATTCCCTGAGCTTTCATTTCGTCAAGAAGTTCTTTTGCCTCGTTTTCTCGTCCATCATTACAAAGCCTATCTATAATGATATTAATTATAGCAAATAAAATTAGGCTTGCAATTAATCCCATAACAACTAGTGTCATTGAGCATTTTGTTGATGCACTTAAGTGCAATATTAACATTTCCTATTCCACGGAGCTCTTTGATTAAAGTCCCATAAGTAACACATCAGGCGTACAACCTAATTTTTGCATTCTCATAAATAGTTGTCGCTTCACTAATCCTAAGCTCCATACATGAGCCCTCAATCAAGATAATATAGGTAATTTTATTAGGAATATAACCACTCGTGAAAATCCTTGCCATCGCCACAAGACCTTTGCTAACCCTATTAACATTACAAAGGCAATTCTTCAATATTTGGAAGAAATTGGCAGTCTTCCCAACCATCGTCAATTTTTGCTTGCCCGAAAAGTATTTTAGAACTTTTTATTTATTTATTATTATTATTATTATTTGTAAAAGGCCCAGAATTAACAAGGCCCATGAGGATGGCCCAAATATGATGTCGCCTGTGATCTATGAGGCTTGGATCACCCCTTATCTGCTTATTTACTTTTTATTTTTTCTTATTTATCAACGTTGTTTGTATTGTTTTTGTTATAATCCCATAAGGAATATTATAGCTCACTCCATATTTGGAACTTCACATATAATAGTGATATTTACGACTATTTATAACATATCACTAAGTACCGTAAATATAATTTCAAAACACTTTTCATTATAGTATTATTTTACAAGTGTTGGTTTTTAGTTAATATAAGATGTATATTATTGTTTTATTCCATAAATCTGGAATGTATTTATGAAATATATTTCAAAACACTTTTTATTTTGTTTGTTTGTTTATCGAATCATTACATTTTCTAAAGAAATAATTAGAATTTTCCTTTTTAAACCATGTTTATCTTTCAAATCATTAAATATTTAGAAAAACGTTTAGATTTTCCTTGTTAAGATCGCATATTTGTATGTTTATTGGTTTGGCCAAAGGAATAAATGCCATTTTACATTGCTAAAGCCTGGCTAATTTTTTTTGGCTATTTGAGGTTTGACGATAAACTGTAGAGATAAAAGGAGGCTATGGAGGTGGCAATTGTTGTTTTTTGAATTTTGAAGATATATTTTATAAATAGAAGGACAGGGATGCAATGGAGGTGATTATTGATTTGAATATGGAGATCTTTTTTCTTTTTATTTATTTATTTTTTATTTTTATTTTCTGATTTCTAATTTTTCTTTTTGCCGATTTGGGTCAGTGATTTATTCGTAGAAAATCTCTTATCTAATCAAGCGACATATTTATGCTTTGTAACGCAAATATTGAGAACTTTATTCTCTAAAATATTGTGACAAATACAATAATGTTTTTGTTCTTTTTTAGGCGGTGATATAACAAATATTGTGTCTTTTTATGTTCTGAACATTTATAGTATTAAAGCAAATCATCTTCTAAAGATCATTCCCCCTAAATTCACTTGTGTATCAATTTGAAACGATAATTCTCATAGGTCATTTGAATCAATGAAACTTGATCAACCGAGAAGAAAAAGAGAAATGTTTGAATCAGTTAGGGTTGTTTGGTTCAAGAAATTGGAGTTAGGGGAGTAGAATTGCTAACTCCACTCCTTGTTTGATCCAAGAAGTTTACGAGCTCACGATTAAAAACATATATTGCATATCGTATTAAATCATTATATTATGGGCCCCACAACAACTCAACTTTTTTCTCCAAATGTTCTCTTAGTTTTAATAGAACACACCAAAAATCCTCTATCTAATAGTTACCATCATTCTCTAGGGTTGGCAAAAAAACCTGTGTGGTCGGGTCCTCACAGGGCGCCGACCCGATCGGGTCGGAAAATCCTCGATTTGACCAAGGGATGGGGTCAAATCAGGGATATTATTTGGGTCCTCATCTGAGGACAGGATAGGGACGAGGAGGGTATCCCTACCCCGTCCCTGACCCTGACCCTGACCTCAATCTATTATATATATATATATATATATATATATATATATATATATTTGGATACAATTCCTAATTAATAATTCTACCCAAAAGCCCAAAATCTAAACTCCGAGTCCAAATCCAACTCCCAATCTTTAAACTTAAAAACCCTAACCTACTTGACACCTTTTTTTTCTTTCTTTTCAGAATTTCAATCTTCCTCAGCTAGTCAACTTCACACCCTCCTCTATGTTGTGCGACGACACCTCTGCCTCTCAGACTCAGTTCACGTCACACCCTCCTCTGCACTTGCTGATCTGCTTAAGCCTCAAGTCGTTAACTCTATTCCCCATTTTCGTGTTTTGCCATGCCTGATCTGCTCAAGCTTCAAGTCGGTCACAATTTTCATTGACGACATCTGTTCTTCAAGTCGGCTCTGCCGTTCAACCTATTCGTGTCACGTCTGTTCAACCCGGGTCTGGCGTTCAGTGTAAGTTACTAACACTATTTTTTTTTTTTAATTAGACATTTGTTTGTTAAAATGTTGAATTTATTTGTTGTTAAAATTCTTAAAATGTTGAATTTATTTGTTGTTAAAATTCTTAAAATATTGAAATTATTTGTTGTTAAAATTTTTAAAATGTTGAAATTATTTTTGGTTACATTTATCTTAAAATGTTGAAATTATTTGTAGGTTTGTTGATATATTTGGAATTTATTTTTGTTAAAATGTTGAAATTAATTGCTGTCGATATATTTGAAATTTGTTAAGTTTGTTACATGGGTGGTGGTTATTAAAAATTCAAATTGTTAATTCTATAAAATTGAATAGTAAAACAATAAAAAAAATTCTACGAATTTGAGAGTTTAGGTCTTAAATTTAGATAGAATTTAAAATTAGGTCCGGATATAGATAGTCTTTAAAATTATATAGATTTTAAAATTAGATAGACATCATAATTTAAACAACTAGAATTATGTCTTCAAATATATATAGACTTTATAATTTAATACTAAAATTAGGTATGATTCACAAGCTTATTTTTGTTTTATTTTGTATAACTTGGTAGGTTCGAGAAAACAACGTCTTCATCACCTTCTACAAATAAAGATTCTCCAAGTCTTATTTCAAGTCCAATTCCAAGTCCAACCCCAAATTCAACCCCAAATTTTGTTGGGATTGATGTCGGCCTAAATCTTATAGGGTTCTATAGTCTGTAAACTTTTATGTGATTAATAATATATGATATTTTTATTCACTTTGTCTATACAATATGTGATATTTTAGTTGCATTAACCACAAACCAATAAACTAACATCCAAGGTTATCGATGTAACTTAAACATGTATGTAAAGACATACAGGTGGATTATGTTTAAGTGATAACCTAAATGGTCTATAGTAGATGGAAAAGGCTGGGTACCTTATCCTTGTGACACTACGAGTGTTACAATTGTTATAAAGTGCTACAAATGATATGATCCTGATCATTCATGTGTTAGACATGCAAGCGAGGATATTCTATACAAAGGAGTTTGTATAAGATCGGACCACGAAATATTTTAGTCTCATTATATAACACTCTTCATAATAGAGATTTTCATTTCACTAGGATGACCATAGGTAACATGATCTGAATCATGAGTGAGTTGTGAACTCCTATCTATGAGGGCAGTCCTTTGATTTGTATGAATAAGAGTGGTTAGATCGTCGACTCAACAAGCCTACCATTTTGGGGATTCGTCTGATTGGGGAGTTGGAAACTCAGCTACATAAGATGGAATTCACTTATTCCCCGAAGTAGGGGTAAGTAGATAAATTCCTCCCTTAAAGACTGATTCCAGGTTTTGAACAATGTGGCGCCACACCTTCTCCTGGCCCGAGAGAGATTTAGTCATAGTGGGACTATGATCTATTGTTCATTAATGGAATCAGTAGTACTTAAGAAGTTAGATATAACTATAGGGGCAAAACGATAATTTGGCCTAGTTGTACTTACGAGCGATTTGTGAAGGGTTATTGTACTATTGATTGGTCATATCCAATGGACATAGAAATATATCTGTAGTGTGAAGAATGCAGTTGTCGGTCTTTAGTGGAGTGCCTGACAGTTAACGGATGGTGGATAATGTAATTAAAGAGTTTAATTAATTATTCACGTACCGTTGGAGCTTCAAGCTATAGGTCTATAAGATCCCCTTGGTAGCTCAAAAGGATTTAGTTGAGAATCAATTTTTGGGTTAATTTGAATTGTTCAAATTAATAAAATGGGATTTAATTATATATGATATAATTGTTATAATGTATTTGATACATTATAGTTTAATTGGAGGAAATAAATATTTGAATGAGATTCGTATATATTTTCTATGAATGTGATTCATGGTTATAAATTTAATATAAATATGATTTATATTAAATGTCATCAAATAGAGAAAAGAAACTATAGTTTATATTGTATATGGTACAATATTAAAACTATAGGTTATGTGTTATATTTGATATAACATATAGTTTAATATAAATATAATATGATAAGTTAGTTATCATAATTATTTATATTATTTTATTATTTTGAATAATAAATTCTTATTTTCTCTCTAACAACCTTAGTGGGTGGTTATTGGTTTTGTGGCAAAAAGAATAAAAAGAAAAATTAGTTTTCTTCTTTTCCCTAACAAAAGGCTTCTACACGATAGAGAAGATTTGATATACGATTGAGATTACAGAAACGTTGTGTCTTCTTCAATCTTCATCTTCCTCCTCAAAACTCAAACAAACCCTCCTAACCAAAATAATTAGAGCCCAACACTCTTGGATTCTCACCCTGAGAATACCAAAGGCACACTGTGGCAGTGTCTCCGTTTGGTTCGTGAAGTTCTTGAAAAAGGTCTTCAAGCTTTTTGTTGAGTTTGAGGCTCGTGATCGTTTGAGGGATTTACACGAAGAAAGGTTCTTCAAAGGTGATATCTTGAACCCTTTTTCCTTGTAAAAAGCATGTTGTAATTTATTTTCAATGCATGTCTTCTGTTTTCAATAAAAATGGAATTTGGACGATCCACTTCCACTCAAGGATCTCTGTAAAACGAGTTCCTTCAAATTTAACTCCATGCTTCTCAAATGGCGATAATTTGAATGTTCATGATTATGTTATTCTTGGTGAGGAGGACAATAAGATGGGATCTTTAAAAAGGAGATTGACATCGGTTGTTTGGAACCATTTTAAGAAGCAAAAAATAAATGGAGTAGACAAGGATGTTTGTAATTATTGAAAACAAAAATTAGGGGTGGAAGTAAAAATGGAACCAAACATTTACATGACCTTATCAAGATATGCCCCAATAAAAGACAAAAAGACATATGACAATTCCTATTGAATCTTAACAGAGAGAAGAACAATACATTAGGTTTATATAACTTTGATCAGGAAGTTGCAAAAAAAGCATTAGTTAGGATGATAATCAAACATGAATATATTCTCTCAATAGTTGAGCATGAAGGTTTTAGGGCATTTTGTAATGCTATCCAAATGGCATTTTGTAATGCTATCCAACCATTATTTAAGATGGTATCAAGAAACACAATAAAGAAGGAGATCTTGAAAATTTGTGAGATTAAGAAGTTGAAAACTATGACATTGTTGAATGAGATCAATGGAAAAATTGTCCTTATAACAGACATGTGGACTTCCAACCTCCAAACAAAAAGTTATATGGTTGTCACTACACATTTTCTTGATGATAGTTGGATTTTGCGAAACAAAATAATCAAGTTTATATATGTCCCTCCTCCACACACTTCTAAGATGCTTCATGAAGAAATAATGGAATGTCTGTTAGATTGGAATATTGATAGAAAATTGTCATCTGTAACTATAGATAATTGTAGTACAAATGACTCCATGGTTAATATGTTGTTGATAGTTTGCCTGGAAACTTAATTGTGAAGGATGAGAGAGAGTTTCTTTCATATGCAGTATTGTGCTTATATTCTGAATTTAATTGTAAAGGATGGGTTGGCAGTGAAAGGAGATGGGATTGAAAGAGTTCGTAGTAGTGTAGGTTTTTGGGTGCATTACTCAAAAAAGACAAAAAGACATATGACAATTCCTATTGAATCTTAACAGAGAGAAGAACAATACATTGAGTTTTTATAACTTTGATCAGGAAGCTGCAAAAAAAGCATTAGCTAGGATGAAATCAAACATGAATATACTCTCTCAATAGTTGAGCATGAAGGTTTTAGAGCATTTTGTAATGTTATCCAACCATTATTTAAGATGGTATCAAGAAACACAATAAAGAAGGAGATCTTGAGAATTTGCGAGATTAAGAAGTTGAAAGCTATGACATTGTTGAATGAGATCAATGGAAAAATTGCCCTTACAATGGACATGTAGACTTCCAACCTCCAAACAAAAGATTATATAGCTTTCACTGCACATTTTGTTGATGATAGTTGGGTTTTGCGGAACAAAATAATCAGGTTTATATATATCTCTCCTCCACACACTTCTAAGATGCTTCATGAAGAAATAATGGAATGTCCGTTAGATTAGAATATTGATTGAAAACTGTCATCTGTAACTGTAGATAATTGTAGTACAAATGACTCTATGGTTAATATGCTTATTGATAGTCTGCCTGGAAACTTAATTGTGAAGGATGAGAGAAAGTTTCTTTCATATGCGGTGTTGTACTCATGTTCTGAATTTAATTGTGAAGGATGGGTTGGCAATGAAAGGAGATGGGATTGAAATAGTTTGTAGTAGTGTGGGTTTTTGGGTGCATTACCCAAAAAAAGAGAAGTTTGAGGAAACTGCTCATCAGTTAAATGTTTATGATGGTAGGATGTTGAGTTTTGATTGTTGTACTAGGGGGAATTCTATATATTTTATGTTAGTCACTGCATTGAAGTACAAGGTTGTTTTTATCGATTAAAACAACGTGAACCAAAGTACAAGTATTTGCCTTTGAATCAAGATTGAGTATTAGCTAAAGAGATATATGAGAAACTGAAAATATTTCATCAAAATATTTTCTGGATCCAAATATCCTACCACTATTTTTTTTTTTCCCAAAAATTTGTAAACTGAAATTGACTATTTCTGAGTGGACGAATTCTAGCTTTCAAGAGAAAAGAGACATGATTGCAAATATGATTTCAAAGTTTGATAAGTATTGGAAGAAAATTCATGGGCTAATGGTCATAGCTATAGTTTTAAATCCTCGTTACAAATTGGAGTTAATTGCGTTTTACTTCTCTAGAATTTATGGAGATGTTTTTTTTCTTGAGGTAGAAAGAATTAAAAAAATTTGTTCAGATTTGGAAAAAGAATATCATCTGAAGCATGAAAGTGAAGGTGATGATTCTTGCTCTAAAAATTTAGATGAAACATCAAAGATTACATAATTTGATAATTTTAATGATTATGACTTATTTGTATCAAATTCCAATAGGATGAATCAGAAGCAACAGTTTGATACATATTTGGATGAATTAGAAGTAACAGTTTGATGCATATTTGGATGAATCTGTCTTACCCCGATCATCTGATTTTGATATTTTGAGTTAGTGGAAATTAAACGAGGTTAAGTATCCCATTTTACAAGAAATTGCTAGAGACATATTGGTCATTCCTTTATCTAGTGTTGCATCAGAGTCTGCTTTATCTGTGATAGGGTTGTAAGCCCATATCGCAACAAATTTCATCTGAAGATAGTAGACGTTTTGATGTGCACTCAAAATTGAAATGCAACTTAAGTTTTGATAAGTATGTTAGTTTGTTTATGTTGTTTTACCTATTTTTAACATTTAATATATTAATAAATATTTTTTTTATATATTATAAGTATATGATAATATAAGGTACTAGCACAAGAAAAGAAATGGTTACATTTAACAACTATTTTAGAAGATGCAGATGACTCTGATGAAGATGAAGTGATGACTGAGACATGCTCAAAGATTAACATTATTTTTTTATAACCAATTTTAAAACTACTTGTTTAGTTATTTTTTGTGACATTATTTGTTAATTATATTTTAAATATATAAATAATACTCACAACTATGATGGGACAATGTTGAAAAAGGAGGAAAATTTGAAGTGAAGTCATCAGTCAAAAGAGAAAGACGAGCAATTTATGATTGTGGTTGTTGTATTTGTAATTGTATAAGACATGACTTTAATTGACTTCCAACTTTTATTCGAACTTTATTTAATATAAGTTGTAAACTTATTTAATACATTGTGAGCTTCTAAATTGTGTTATTTCGTAAATTAGTCTATTAAATTTTGTTTATTTTTCGTGGACTAGTGCAATTTTAAATAAAGTGACTTGGTTAAAAAAATGTTAACAAGAGAATCTGAATAGGGGAATCCTTGCAGGTATTTGGGGAATGGGTTCCTATGGGGACCCCTCTTACCCAATGGGGAATCCCCGCCCAGCGAGGATGGGAGTGAATTCCTCCCACGGAGCTGGGGACGGGGGACCCTCCCTCGCCTCACCCCGACCCCATTGCTAACCTATGGTTCTCATCACTTCAATAATCTTCTGCACTATCTTGCTTTCTTACACATGAATTTGGATGGAATAATGCCAAATTGAGTAATTGTTACATCAACAATCAAGCACGGATGGAAATATCCATGGATATATCGATATATCCATCAATATATCCATCAATATATCCGTAAATCGAAGGGTTCGATATGATGTCCATGAATATCTCCAACGTCTTTTATAAATGCTTGTACAACATAAAAAATCTCATCTATTTAGTCCAATATGAATATGAATACTAATAACAATATCATAACTTACTTTTGGAGTAAAAACAACTTAATTATTAATCTAAATAAATTTTATAAATTTGGTGACATACAAAAATATTCATTGGTATCAGTATTTTACTTATATATCCGTCGATATATCCATAAAATTGAAATCGCGATATCGATATCGACATCGATATTTTAGTCCTTGCAATCATGAAGATTGAATATAAAATTAATCCAACGACTAAGAGGACATACTTATTTGTTTCATGTTGGTTAATTTGCTTAACATATATGATCCTCCTAAAATTCCAATATTGCATATCAAAAAATTAAAGTGAAAGGATCTATAAAGGCAAGCAATCTACAAGAATTGAAAATGGAATAGAGAGGAAAAGAGGTGGAAACCTATTGAGTCCATGAACGATGTGTCGTTCGTTCATGTAACTGATTAGAAATTTACAAGTCATATAGGTCCTAACAAGTCTGCTATTAAGTGTTGTTCTATTATTAACGTCGACGCTTTTGGATAGGAAACCTTGGAAGCAAGTTTAGAAATTCTCAATATTTTTCGTCTTTGCAAAGCATGTCTACGACTATGGTGCAAATGCTAGCATCTGGCAACAAATCCCTCTGAACCATCTTATGAAGAAGTTAAACCTCCTCATCTGATTTATTACTCTTACAGAAACCATGCAGAAGCGTATTACAAGTAATTATGTTGGGAGTACAACCATTTTCTTTCATATGTTGAAACAAAATATTTGCTTTATCTACCTGTCCTTTTTTACAAAACCCATGGATCATAATGTTATAAGTCACAACATCTAGTTGAAGTCCTTGGGATAGTTTTTCGAAAAGCTCCTAAGCAGTTTCAAGTTTTCCTACTTTACATAGGCCATCAATTAGACAGTTAGGAGTGTTTGATAAATGGGTATGAGTTATTGAGTTGGGTGGGTATTTGTTTGTTAAGCTTATAAAGAAAACCTATGGATTATTAAAACCCTTTTTTTACCCACTCAAAACTCTCATTTATCCCCTCAAAACTAGAACCTTTTATATTATTATGGTTGTTTTCAAAACTTATTAGGGAAATAAGATTGTTTTGAAACTTATTAGAGAAATATTGTTGTTTTGGAAGATCGAGGCTAGAAGTCGAGGGTTGAGGATTCGATTAATGTAGAGGTTGAACGTTGAGAACTCGACAAACAAAGAAAAACTTGGAAATAATATGTATATTAGGGTTGTCGAAGGTTGAAGTTTCAACATACATTGGTCGAACATTAATCGAACGTTGAGAACTCGACAAACAAAAAAACTTGGAAACAATATGTATAAAGGGTTGTCGAAGGTTGAAGTTTTGACATACATAAGTCGAAACTTCAACCCTCAACAAGTGAAATCTCGCTAATTTTGTGATGAGGATCTCGCTCTAGAAGGAAATCTCGCTAATTTTGTGATGAGAATCTTACTCTAGAAGGGAATCTCGCTAGAAATATGGGCTGAATCTCGCTGGTAAGATGAGCATCGCTAGGAAAGAAATGCTTGATCTCGCTCATGAGGAGTTTCGACATACATAAGTCGAAACTTCAACCCTCGACAAGTGACATCTCGCTAATTTTGTGATGAGGATCTCGCTCTAGAAGAAAATCTCGCTAATTTTGTGATGAGGATCTCACTCTAGAAGGGAATCTCGCTAGAAATGTGGGTTGAATCTCACTGGTAGGGTGAGCATAGCTAGGAAAGAAATGCTTGATCTCGCTCATAAGGAGGATCTCGCTCTAGAAGGGAATCTCGCTAGAAATGTAGGCTGAATCTCGCTGGTAAAGTGAGCATCGCTAGGAAAGAAATGCTTGATCTTGCTCATGAGGATCTCGCTCATGAGGATATCGCTCATGAAGATCCTCATGAGCGAGATCCTCATTGTTTCTTTTAGTATTTCTATTTACTTGACTTCACTATTTGTATTTACTTGACTTTACTACCAACGTGGCTGCTACTTACTTTCAACTAACATTCAAATTAATTTCACTCTTTAATTAATGAGGTTAGATTAATTTCACTATTTAATAATAAATGCACCCAACTCTATCCAACAACTACTTCTTTCTCCAATGCACCCAACTCTATCCAACAACTACTTCTTTCTCCCTCTTCTATTTATAAATGACTTCCCACTCATACTTTTTTCTACTGTCTTTCTCCACTATGGGTGTTAAACCTTAAAAGAGGTATGTTTTTTGTTGGTTACTCTTTAGTTCAATTTATTTTTTTTGTTGGTTACTCCTTCGTTTAATTTATTTTATTTTATTTCTAATCTAACTATCATTATTTTGTGTTTCTTGTAGAGTCCAAACTAATTGCACAAATCATTCCTAATTAGTTTGATGAGGTTTGTTATTTTGAGGTTCAGAGTATCCTTTTTTTAGGACTCTTTTTCTTTATTTTTTTTTATGGAAATATGTTATTTGTTAATTGTTGGTCACATTTTTTTGGGAATACTAATTCACAAACTTTTTAATTAATGGTTGGTGACTTTATATTTTTTAATCTGATACTTCTCAAAATTTTGATGAATTATGGGTGAAATAGTACTGTTATGTAATTTTTTTTATCTAATAATACGTTCATTTCAATGGGTGAAAAACAAAGAGGATCTCGCTCATGAGGATCTTCATGAGCGAGATCCTCATTGTTTTTCACCCATTGAAATGAACGTATTATTAGATAAAAAAATTACATAACAGTACTATTTCACAATATACCATAAATCATGCAGTTTATTTTTATATAATATTGATAGTATATTTGGAATTGAAATTGTACATAGGACAAATACCTTTCATTTGATTATGATGGTAAGAATGTGATGTAGTACAGTAACATTTTTTATAAGATCACAAAAATAATATGAACCGACCGAACATGTGGCCGTTTCCAAAAAAAATTCACAAAATATATGTTCTTTTCAATACTTATAATATCCATGTCATAATACAAACACAAAAATTACATGTCATGACGTATGCAAAAGTTATCATTTCTTTTTGACATGACAGTCCATTGTCCATTTGCTGTTATTCAAAAGAACTATAAACAAAATATAGGGGTGTGGTCAGTCTACATGTTTCTTCCTAGTAGATGGCGGCAGTACCTCTTCCGTGCGTGTTCTGGTACTACAAGGAAGCAATCTTGTCTTCTGAATGTCTGTGACAAGAAGGTCAATAAGGGTGACCTGATCATCCTCATCCAGGCCATCAATGCTATATATGGCATTTACTACTTCCTTCCAACGCCCGAACTCCAGCTCATACTTCTCCTTTTGCCACGATGCAAGTCTACCCATGTGTGTGCTCTGCATTTCAACAGTCGATCTCATGATGTCGATCATTTCAGCTTGGAATGATGGCCTTTTCCACTTATTGCCTCGAGATGACTCGGCAGGTACACTCGCTCTACCTGTAGATTGCTCTGCTGGCTCTTCATCTATTTCATCTTGATTTAATGGTGATTCTACCTGGCGAACCTTAGGTGTGTGACAGTCCTGTGATCCAAGTCAAATCTCATCTTCAAACTCTCTGAATGCATTCGTCACCATCACGTATGGGTCCTCACTTGATTGCCTTATTGCTCTATCTTTCCCAAATACAGTGGAGAGGTCATCGTAATGTAGGAATGGCTTGTTCCACATCCCCTTCGCATTGAAATGACTCTGCATTGATACACATACACACTTAATATTTATATTGTAACACGTACCCATACAATTTTTTTTTTCTAGAATCTTACCCGAACCCAAAGATCGAAAATCTCCCCCTCGACTTGGACACATTTGAATTCCTCGTTCCAACCGAACCCCGACTGACTTAACATCTCTGATACTGCGTTGTATTGTTTCTTCAGACTCCTTACCTTGCACTCAATGGTGTTCTGATTCAGTGCGCACCCGGGCACTTTCTCATGCAGAATTCGCTCCAAGTGTTGTGATATCCTGGTCGAAACGTCCCATTGTCGGACCTCCAACCGGTCTCCACCAAATACAATAGAGCTTCCACCAATTTAGTGTCCTCCACCTTCGACCATACGTGTTTAGACCTCTTACCATTACCTGCCATTATGCTACGTGCATACGTTTGTTGAATGAAAAGATGCTATAAATTAAACACATGCACAAACAAAGGATAAACTGCTGAAATTATATGTTCCAATTTAACTTGTTCACATAGAGTCTTGGCACAAAACATTTTCACGACATATTTGGAATGTTCCATAATTAAATTTCATTCGGTAGTAAAAGAAAAGTAAGCAATGAACATTGAATAATCAGGCTCTTTGCCATTGAGTAAACATTTCGACCGCTAAGTCATCTCTGAACTTGGTCCATTCCTCCGATGATTCAACAAATTCAATATGATCCCCATCAAGACCAACTGATGCAGAATTTTCCTCATCGGGCACATCAAGCATTGCACCGATTCCCATCTCCCTTGTGATCAAATTGTGTATAATGCAACATGCAGTTATTGTTCGACATTGGACTTGTATTGGGTAGAATGATTTTCCCCTAAAAATAACCCACTGCCCCTTTAGCAACCCAAACGCTCGCTCGATAACGTTCCTTGCTGAAGAATGTTTCATGTTGAAAAATTCTCTTGCAGTTGTCAGTGCATTTCCTGCTCCACGCCAATCGGAGAGATGATATCATTCCCCTCTGTACGGCGCCAAGAATCCTTCAGCCTTGGGGTATCCAGTATCACATAGGTAATAGTATCTTGTACACGTTTTGAAATGTCATGCACATGTGTTGTGGCATGTACACATGTTTAAATAACGTATACAGTTATTATAATACCCTTTGGAACCTTCAATTCGTACGGTCGCAAAACCGCATCCCTAAGAACTCTTGAATCGGCTGCAGACCCTTCCCACCCTGGCAAAACGAAGATGAACTCCCCATTTTGATCACACACCGCAAGAACGTTTGTGGCAATCTCTCCCTTTCTCGTCCTATATCGAGGTCAATCGACGACAATAACATTCACTTTAATATATGTGTCATCTAGCACATCTAGACAATTCTGTTTCTCTCAAGTGATCAGAATGAATTAAAAAAAAAAGAATCTATCGTTGCATGCATATTTATGACGTATTCATATAAAAAACTGAGTACTTTTTGTACTTGAAACCACTTCCATCTTCCATCGGTGCATGTATTTGTGATCGGTTCTGGTTTTCTTAACAAAACAGTGTGAAGTTGTAAGATGGCCCTAAGAACTGCGTTGAAATATCTCGAAACTGTCTCACCAAACCTCGAAAAGTTTCTACGTACCACTCGATTCTTGACATCGTGTGCAAGAATGTGTAGGAATATCACAACCATCTCTTCGACGTCCATACATCTTGTTGGTTCCAAACAACCAGTCGACCGTAGCATATTACATAGAATCGCAAAGGTACGTCTATCCATTTGGGTGCTTTCATGACATACCAAGTCACTCTCATAAATTGGGCGAATAAAGGTCATCTGCCTAATGCAGTGCCTAGCATATGTCGGTTGTCTCTCTATCCTTCGGTAGTTGTTCAATAACGTGGTTAGTGTTATGAACAACTGTATTTGAGAGTGCAAAATAATTCTCATGATCGAATCGAAAAGAGGTCTTCATCAGTATCGATCTTTATAGGAAAATGAACATATTATTAGATAAAAGAGGTCTTCAATAACGTAGAAGCCACGTTGGTAGTAAAGTCAAGTAAATACAAATAGTAAAGTCAAGTAAATAGAAATACTAAAAAAAACAATGAGAATCTCGCTCATGAAGATCCTCATGAGCGAGATCCTCATTGTTTTTCACCCATTGAAATGAACATATTATTAGATAAAAAAAAATTACATAACAATACTATTTCACCCACAATTCATCAAAAATTTGAGAAGTATCAGATTAAAAAATATAATGTCGCCAACCATTAATAAAAAAAATTTGTGAACTATTATTCCCAAAAAAATGTGACCAACAATTAATAAATAACATATTTCCATAAAAAAAAATATAAAAAAATAAGTCATAAAAAAAGGGAGATACTCTGAACCTCAAAATAATAAACCTCATCAAACTAATTAGGAATGATTTGTGCAATTAGTTTGGACTCTACAAGAAACACAAAATAATGATAGTTAGATTAGAATAAAATAAAATAAATTAAACTAAGGAGTAACCAACAAAAAAAAATAAATTGAACTAAAGAATAACCAACAAAAGCATACCTTTTTAAGGTTTAACACCCATAGTGGAGAAAGACAGTGGAAAAAAGTATGAGTGAGAAGTCATCTATAAATAGAAGAGGGAGAAAGAAGTGGTTGTTGGAGAGAGTTGGGTGCATTTATTATTAAATAGTGAAATTAATTTAACCTCATTAATTAAAGAGTGAAATTAATTTGAATGTTAGTTAAAAGTAAGTAGCAGCCACGTTGGTAGTAAAGTCAAGTAAATACAAATAGTAAAATCAAGTAAATAGAAATACTAAAAAAACAATGAGGATCTTCATGAGCGAGATCCTCCTCATGAGCGAGATCAAGCATTTCTTTCCTAGCTATGCTCACCCTACCAGTGAGATTCAACCCACATTTCTAGCGAGATTCCCTTCTAGAGTGAGATCCTCATCACAAAATTAGCGAGATTTTCTTCTAGAGCGAGATCCTCATCACAAAATTAGCGAGATGTCACTTGTCGAGGGTTGAAGTTTCGACTTATGTATGTCGAAACTCCTCATGAGCGAGATCAAGCATTTCTTTCCTAGCGATGCTCACCTTACCAACGAGATTCAGCCCACATTTCTAGCGAGATTCCCTTCTAAAGTGAGATCCTCATCACACAATTAGCGAGATTTTCTTCTAGAGCGAGATCCTCATCACAAAATTAGCAAGATTTCAATTGTCGAGGGTTGAAGTTTCGATTATGTATGTCGAAACTTCAACCTTCGACAACCCTTTATACATATTGTTTCCAAGTTTTTTTGTTTGTCGAGTTCTCAACGTTCGATTAATGTTCGACCAATGTATGTTGAAACTTCAACCTTCGACAACCCTAATATACATATTATTTCCAAGTTTTTCTTTGTTTGTTGAGTTCTCAACGTTCGACCTCTACATTAATCGAATCCTCAACCCTCGACTTCGAGCCTCGATCTTCCAAAACAACAATATTTCTCTAATAAGTTTCAAAACAATCTTATTTCCCTAATAAGTTTTGTAAACAATCATATTAATATAAAGGGTCATAGTTTTGAGGGGATAAACGAGAGTTTTGAGTGGGTAAAAAAGGGTTTTAATAACCCATAGATTTTCTTTATGGGCTTAACAAAAAAATACCCACCCAACTCAATAACTCATACCCATTTATCAAACACCTCCTAATTGTCTAATTGATGGCCCATGTAAAGCAGGAAAACTTGAAACCGCTTGGGAGCTTTTCGAAAAACTATCCCAGGAAGGACTCCAACCAAATATTGTGACTTATAACATTATGATTCATGGGTTTTGTAAAAAAGGACAAGTAGATAAAGCAAACATTTTGTTTCAAAATATGGAAAAAAATGGTTGTACTCCCGACATAATTACTTGTAATACGCTTCTGCATGATTTCTGTAAGAGTAATAAATCATATGAGGTGGTTGAACTTCTTCATAGGATGGTTCAAAGGGATTTGTTGCCAGATGCCAGCATTTGCACCATAGTCGTAGACATGCTTTGCAAAGACGAAAAATATCGAGAATTTCTAGACTTGCTTCCAAGGTTTTCTATCCAAAAGCGTCGACGGTAATAATAGAACAACACTTACTAACAGACTTGTTAGGACCTATATGACTTGTAAATTTCTAATCATTCCCCAAGCCTTCATTTCCTCAAAAAGTTTTCTTGCCTCGTCTTCCCGTCTATCCCTACAAAGCCCATCTATGATGATATTATAGGAAATAACGTCAGGCTTATAATCAATCCCATATTGACCAGTCTTATTGAGCATTTCTTGATGTAACTTAAGCGCAATGTTAATATTCCCTGTTCGACAGAGTCCCTTGATTAAAGTCCCATAAGTAACCACATTAGGCCGACAACCTAACTTTTTGCATTCTTATAAATAACCGTGTCGCTTCACTAATCCTATCCTACATACACAAGCCCTTAATCAAGGTGGAATATGTGATATTATCAGGAATATAACCCCTCCTTAAAATCCCTGCCATGGCCGCAAAACCTTCACTAACCCAATTCACATTACAAAGGCAATTAATCAAAATATTCAGTGTGAACAAAGTAGGAAAAAGTCCAGCCAGACGCATTTTAGTATACAGAGAAAATACTTGAGAGTAATGCTTAATCCGAGTAAGTCCACCAAGTAACAGATTGAATGAAGACATGGGAGGGGTAGGATTTGAACGCAACATGAGGTGAAAGAAATGTAATACTTCAGTTGCAGTAATCTTACCTGTCCGGCAATTCAGTAGGAAGGTCGGAAGGCGGTGTTGAGAGGAAATCCGTGTATTGAAGTTTTGCGGTGATGGAAGGTGTTGGGGCGGGGATTTAGGATGATTTGAAGGGGAAATTTGGGGAATTGATGATGGAATTGTGGGAGAGTGAGTAAATAGAGAGGAGAGCTTAGGTTGGGAGGAGATTGAAACAGTGGAAGAAGCGGAAGGCAGCGTCTTGGAAGCCATTGACAGTGTCTTCCTCACCATCTGAAGTTGCTGATTCGTCCGGTGGAAGTATAGGTGTTGCCGCTGCTGGGTTCCATCCAAGTCGTCAAAGTATCGATAGCTGTTTCATTTTAGGGCTTTTTGGACACTTTATATGTCCAAATTCAATGTTATTTTTTTCTTTTTCTTTTTCCAGTTTCCCTATTTTCTCGATTGAGAGAGTTATAAATATAGACATTAAACCAAAGTATTAGTAGATTAATGTAAAAAAAAATTACAAATATGGACAAATTTAAATAGTCTATCACTGATAGACTTATCTATATTTACATTTTTTTTAAATGTTGTTATACATTTGGTTATTATTCTTAAAAATGCTACTAATTATAATTACCTTTTTCGATTCTCTAAAAAAACTCCATTTCGATTCTCTATTATTTTGCTTTGCCAAATTCCATTATGGTTTCTATTTTTTTTTTTTTTTTTTGTTTAACCCTCTACGAATATATGAAGCCAGGACATTGTTAGTAATTCTCTTTTTTAATCTAATTAAGTTGCTTAGAGTCTTTTTAAAATAAAAAATATTGTATGGGTTGATCAACAATATCCATATATATATGAGTATAATTGGGATGACGAGTATTCATTTTCGTCTCCTACAATCTTGATACCAATAAATATAAAAATTCATAATCGTCACATTCATAATGTTTAATTTTAACAATTGAAAGTTTAGATGCACAATCGTTACTACCACCGTGGTTTTTGTAATTTACTTTTTTTTAAAGAATAATTTTTTTTTTTAATAGTAGAGCTCATTTTTTTTATCCTTGTGGTTAGGTTGGTGAATCAAATCATAGGTCTTGAAAATGCTAACACCTAATCAAACTATTTTTGCTTTGTTTTAAAAAAATTAACTTTAATACTTTTAATGAAAATTCATTGATAGAAGGAAAAATTACAATGATAATTATAATACTCGTAGCAAAGGAAATGATGTTACCCCCAATAAAAAAAATAAAAATAAAATAAAATAAACAATAGTTGTAAAAATTAAAATCAAATTTTCAACTATGGTAAAGCCATAAGGAGGAGGGTTTGGAATATTGTTGAATTGAAGGTTGATATATCATTTATTGAATATCTGAACATGGGAAAATCAAATACAATTATATCATTAGAATATAAAAATCAAATCCTTAAGGGTCAATTTAGACTAAAAAATTTATAGGATTTTGAGCCATGCTAAAGCTGAGATATTTCTACAAAATTCACACTTGTAAAATATATAGTTGAAATGTTGTTATTTCTTATAATTTCTGTTACTATTTCCGAATAAGATTAAAATAGATGCAATTAGCCACAATTATGACCTTTATATTTTCAAATACTATGTAAACCCCGAACCCTAGTTATTCTACTTAAATATATTAATTAATATATTGAGTAAGATTAAATATGAGTTAATGTTATATTGTAGGAAAAAGTTGAAGAATAAAAAAGATGATTTAAGAATAAAGGAAAAGTTCAAAGTATTGGAAATGAGGTCTCGGGTAGTTTTATGTTTGGCCTTAGCAAGTGGAAAATTTGACTAAGTATGGGAGTAGGCGTGGATGCCATGAGGTGTTGGTGTGTGGATTTAGTGGACGATGGCCTTGTCATTGGAGGTTAGACGAGCTCCTAGAAGAGCTAGCCTTGTTGGCTAAGTATTGAACGCATTAGGACATCATGCATTGGTAAGTGATGTGCGACTAAGCATGACACCAAGCAATGGAATGTTGTACTCGACAAGGTAAGGTATGGGCATTGGTGTGGTCGAGCGATGACATGAAGATGCTAGCCAGGCATTGGTATGAAGGTGATGTCTAGGCGATGGCGTAATGCTAGGCGATGGTGCTGTAAGCTAGGGAAACCAAGGCAATAGGCCTTGGCAAGCGATGGTCTTGAGACATGTGGTCAAGGGATTGTGCGATGGCAAATGAAGTGAGCTGCTATGAAAAATATTGATGTCAAGTAGCTATGCATTGGAAATTATGGGAAGATGATCAGCTTAACCACTATTTAAGTGGCTAGCTGTCTTGATCAAGTGAGTTAACCCCACTAGTGGGCAAGGTGGCAGCTTAATAGTTAAAGTAAAACTTGCAGACTCGAGTATAAAAAGAAAGGTTGACTTCAGATGCACAGTTTGAGCAATCTACTCATGCTATTGAGGTGATTCCAAAGTCATCTAAGAGCTTGGTTAGTCTAGTTGATGAGGTAGGACTACCGGAAGGAAAATACAAAGGAATTGAGCTAGAAATTGAAGATTTAAAAGAAGGTCGAGTTCTCAAATGAATTTGGGCTAGTGATTAATATTTAAAGTTTCTAGCCAAACCACGAGAAATTCTAAGCTCAAATTTTAAGATAAGCATGTAATACAATTTTGAACACGTTTGTAGAAGAAACTTTTCTGAGAAAATGTCTAAAAAATGAGTTATTTGAATTATAATTTGAATATGAAAATCTTGAACAAGCAGGCAGCTTATTGGTTGACACACGTGCAAGGGTAGAAGTGAGCGCCAACATGCATTGAGCTGAGCCTAGGGCTGTGTATGTGAGTGTGGAAGGCTTTGATGCATAAGGGCAGGGTTGTGCAATGAGTTGTGACGTTGGAGCACCTAGTCATGTGATGAGCGCAATTGTGGTTTACGTTGATGATGTGTGACAGTCGCATAGCTGAAGTTTAAAACCTAAAGAAATTTCTAAGTGTCCAATGCATAGTAGGGTAGGCATTGAAAGGTAAGACCAATGTGTTAAGAAAAATGTGAGCTTAACTATGAAAGTTAGTCTCAAAAGGGAGAGCATTGCTAATAGCTAAAGTATGTTATGTCCATAGGGTTGACACCAATAAGAGAAGCTTATCAACCCTAGGAGGATTGCCCAAAACTGTGAGTGATAATAAATGTTTCCTAAATAATCCATGTTTTACTTGAAATTTTATTCTCATGCTAGTTATTTTACAAGGAAGTTTCCAAGCAATCCAATTTTCTATGCTATGCACGCATTCTAGTTTATAAAGTTAATGAAGAAAATTTTTAGTAATATTGATTAACGCATGTTAGTTTTTAAAAAGGGAGTTTAACAACATGTTTAAAGTAGTAAAGTATTCAATTGTTTGAAACATGTGTTAAATGTTTATGTTCAAGAGACTTTGATGCTTAAAACCCCATTTATGCTATTATGTTTTAAGCACACATGTTTAAATAGATGAGTTTTATATTGATTAAGTAAGTTTAATATTGAAGGACTTCGTGAAGGTATCTGAGTCACAGTACCTAAGGTATGACGGTACTTAGCTATGACTACGTTCACGTAGGTAGATTTTGTTGGGGTTGATGCCCTAAAGTCTCGTGTCCTGTAGTTTGTAAATAGTTTGTACGAACGCTTGTGTTGTTAATATATGATATTTACTTCACATCTTATATTTTTGCTCAGTTATTTATTTTATTTGCTTTACCACAAACCAATAAACATAAAATTCCTGATTATCTGTATGTGACTCAAGCATATATGTGGTGACATACAAGTGGATCATGTCTTGAGTGATAACCAAAATGATTTGTAGTATATGGATAAAAGAGGGAAACCTTATCCCGGTAACGCTACGGATGCGGCCTGCTTTGTGGAATGGTTACAAGTATTGTGACTTGTCACATATGGTCTGATCCTGATCATTCGTGTTGGGGACATGCGAGCGGGGGCGTCCTATAGAAAGAGTTTGTATAAGACCTGACCACGAAGTGTTAACATCTCGTTATATAACACCGTTCATGATAGAAACTTCACTTCACTAGGATGACCATAGGTAATATGACCTCAATCCTGAGTGAGTTGGGAACTCCTGCCATTGAGGGTCGTCCTTTGATTTGTATGGGTGCGAGTGGTCAGGTCACCGATTCAAACCTACCATTTTGGGGATTCGTCTGATTTGGGAGCTGGGAACTCAGCTACACAAGATGGAATTCACTTCTTCCCCGAGGCAGGGGTAAGTAGATAGATAGCTCCCTTAAGGTTTGATTCCAAGGCTTGAACGATGTGGTGCTACACACTTTCTCTTAGCTCGAGAGGTATTCACACATAGTTGGACTATGTTGTATTGTTCATTGAAGGAATCAGTGGTACTTAAGGAGTGAGATGTAACTACAGGGACAAAATGGTAAATTGGCCTAGCTGTACTTACGAGCATCTGTGAAGGGTCATCGTACTCATGATTGGTTATATCCAATGGACACAAAAATATATCTGTGGTAAGAAGAGTTCAACTATTGGTCTTTAGTGGAATGCCTGACAGTTAACGGATGGTGGATCTCGTGCTAAAGAGTTTAGTCAGTTATTCATGTACCATTGGAGCTTCGAGCTACAGGTCCATTAGGTCCCTTGGGTAGCTTGGATAAAGTCGAGAACCAGTATTTGGGTTAATTTGAAATGTTCAAATTGACAAGAGGAAGTTCGATTATATATGATATAATTGGACTGGTTAATTATATATGATATAATTGGCTAAGTTTATGAGATACATTATTTTGGAGGAAATTAGATATAATTATGATTTATATCAAGTAGATGAGAAAATACTATAGTAGATATGTGATATCAAACTATAGAATATAAATATAATATGGTTATATTTATTAATTAATCAGTTGGTTAATTATAAGATAATTATGCCAAAAAATCACGTTTGGACGTGGGTTAGTGGGCAATGTCGGTTATGGTAACCGATGAGTTAAAATGAATTTTTTTTTCATTTTTGAATCGTTCAATCGATCGCCCATCAATTCGCCTAAAAGTTTTCATAAAGCGCACGTTGGTGAAAGAAAACGATCGCTCGAGAGCCTATACGATAGTCGATTCTCCGCCTAAACGATCGTCCACCTCGCGTAAACGATTGCACACTCTCGCTTACACGATCGGATAGCTTCTTTAAACGATCGTATAGTGTGCCGATTTAACTAAACAATCGTATACCTTTTCCTAAACGATCATTCAGCAAATCCTACACGATCGTGTAGCTCCTCTAAACGATAAACATTTCTGCTATGCGATAACGACCTTCACCCTCCCACTTGCTTATCGACTACACGATTCGTGTTTTCTCCGTCCTCTACCAAATTCACCAAAGCCCACCCTTTGGGTTTTCACTCCAAGAATATCTGGGGCTCATTAGTGGTGGTGTCATCCCCGTTGCGGTCGTGACTTCACGTTGATCGTGTTGCTGTAGTCGACGTTCCCTGCGGGCATTAGTAGATCACTTGGAGGGTTTCCGCTGCGTTGGAGTTCTGAAGTTTGAAGATAGTCTTCAACTGGTTTGGAACTCTTTCCCTTATTAATTTGTTGTTCGTAGCATGCCATTAATTAGAGTTTATTTGCATAACTGTATGTGTTGAATGTATATTGTATATATTTCGGTCACGGTGACATCGGAGTGATCCGAACGCGCTCAAAGAACTCTCGATATGAGATCCTTCAATTGGTATCAGAGCCAGGAACTCTTATGCGATGCTCGTCGTTTAGTAGAAGGCGTGTGTTAGATGATCGCGTAGTTAGTAAGCTTCATCGCTTAGTTACTACCTATGCGATCGCGCGTATACGATACGGAGACGCTAGCTAAGCGATCAATTAGGCGATGGTGCTTCGCAGCATCGTAGTCACTTAAACGATCTTGGAAGATGGGCGTCGTGCGGAGCGCATTAAGTGATCGTGTACTTCAGGCTTCTTCGCTTAGTAAAGGTACACGATCGTGTAGTAAAAGCTTAACGATTGTTTGGATTTTTCTAGACGATTGTATAGTAAAAGCTAAACGATCATTTAACTCTGAAAGCGCTAGTAAGCGATAGAACGAAGGGTTTGTTTTATCGTGTAGACGATCGCAGGGTGCTTAGTACACGATGGTTGGAGAAGCGATGGTTTGCCGAGCGGTTCAAAATCCGGTTCGCCTGTTTGAACTGAAGACTCCTTGTCTTTGTATTAGTTAGCTTTCCTTTTTGTATTTTTAAGGTAATTTTACCTAGTTCATCATTTTTTATTGCATATACATGTGATGTATGGTGCTTATATGTCAAAGTGTTTGTCATATAGTTATAAACCCATTTTAGGTTGTGCAATTGCTCATGCATCATGTATTATAAATGTTATAATCGAGCATGATGAAGTTACTTGAAAGCATGTGCATGCATCATGAAATATAAGAGTTATATTTTGCATGCATTGAGCATTATCATGCATCATCTTTTTATTATAAATGTTATAGTCTAAGGGTGAATGGAAGCATGTTTTGCTTGTTTCATTGCAGTTTTTGTATAAGTGTTATATAAAAAAAGTAGCAATGAATGGAAAATGCATTGAGCATGACATTTAGGCTATTTATAAGCGTTATAAATGCCTTGCATGTGTTAGCTTCGCATTATGGTGGTTATTTCCGTTTATAAGTGTTATAAAGGAAATTAGACCTAAAATCAATAATTCAGAGTTGCATGCAGACTTAGGGTGAACTCAAGTTTTTAAAAGGGTTTTAAAATTGGATTGAGATAGATCTAAGTTCAAGTGGTTCTAAAGAGTTTAGTAACCTAGATTAATATTTTAAAAATGGGTTTAATAGGATTAAATTGGTTGGAATAAAAGATTAAATTTGTTGTAAACTTATCTATAAGGGACCTTTTGTCTAAGGCGGGTTCTGGGTAGGCTGGGGTTCTGTTGGATTTTATGTCCTAAAACTCGTAGTTTGTAAATTAATAAACATATTCTATTTTGTTTTCGATAAAGTTTTTATTGAAATTGTAATCTTGAATCCAATAAACTAAGGTCCTGAGGTTATTTAATGTAGTTTGAACCTTATGTAGTGACATAAATGTGGATCAAGTTCAAATATATAGCCAAAATTTTTTGTAGTATACAAATAAGGTTGGGCGCCTTGTTCTGGGGACACTATGGATGCGGCCCACTTTGTAGTTAGTACAAACGATGTGATCCTGAATCGTTCATATAAAGATATGTGAGTGAGGGCATCCTATGCAATGAGTTTGCATAAGACTGAACCATGAAATAGTCACTTTTTATGTTGTAAATGTCGTTTTATGTATAAAACTGACTATTTCATTAATTGATGACCTAGGTAACTTAATCTTAATCCTGAGCTAACTATGAACTCCTGTTCACTCGGAATTATCCTTAGATCTGCATAGGTGAGGAC
This sequence comes from Benincasa hispida, assembly GCF_027475165.1. Lineage (NCBI taxonomy): Eukaryota > Viridiplantae > Streptophyta > Magnoliopsida > Cucurbitales > Cucurbitaceae > Benincasa > Benincasa hispida. The sequence goes on from NC_143486.1 coordinate 28,160,074, forward strand.
AGCTCATTATCGCTAGCCCAATAAGCCTCCCATTTCAGGGGTAAGATCAGGTGGATAGCTGGGAACATAGGGTGCAAGACAGAATTCACTCCTACCCGTTGTAGGGATAATAGATAGGTTGTTCCCTTTAGTACTAAATCCAGGTCTTGAACAAGGGGCCCCACCCTCTCCTTGGCCCAAGAGGGATTCGGTTTATAAGTTAGATCTTAAACCAATTGTTCATTAGAGGATCAGTAGAACTTAAGGAACAAGATGTAGTCTTGGGGAATAAAACGGTTTTTATGACCCAACCGAGATTATGAACAATCTGTGAAGGATTAGCTTACTAATCATGATTATATCAAATGGACACAAATATATCTATAGTGAGGGGAGTGCAACTACGGGACTATAGTGGAATGACTCGTTAGTTAACGAATGTTGATTAGCTCCGTCTAAAGAGTTTAGCTAGTTAATCACGGATCGTTGGAGCCCATGATCTATAGGTTCATTAGGTTCCCCTACTAGTTTATATGGAATAAACTTAGAGCAGTATGATAGAATAATTCGAATTAGGTGAAGAGAGAGAAACCGACAAGTATATGTGATATAGTGGTCAGATTTTCAGTTTAGAGATACATCTTTAATATTTAAATGTGATTTAAATATCAAGAATATGAATACGTTTATATTTGGAAGCTCGAAAATAATGGAAATGGTCAAAGATGTAAAAAGTCAAAGAGTTGACTTTTGACTTTGAAAAGTCAAACTTTGACCGACCTTATATTCAAATGTGATTTGAATTTCGAGAAAATGAATGCGGATTCATGCTCGGGAGGTCAAAATTAGTCAACATGAAAAAAAAATCATAAAAAGTCAAAATATTGACTTTGACAAAATGACTATTTTGCCCTTTGACTAAAGTTAGTGGAAAAATCCAAACTTTTGTTGGATAATTCCACTAACAAAATAGTGGGCTAGATGTTGGCTTATAGTGGAGACATTAAGCCCACTTAGATAGTGGATTCTAGGTGTTGGGTTTTTATGAATTGATTTCATGCAATTTTTGCATGGCCTTTTTCTATAAATGTGGGCTTTGAATTTAGATTAAAAAATTTTGCCCATTTTGCCAAAAAAATTCAAATTTGGGCTAATAAAATACACTATTTTGAGGAAAATTCATAACCCAAAATCCAACCCAAAGATCTATTTCTTTTTCATCTCTTTTGCTCTCTCGGTTTCTTCATCCACCGGGTCCCACAATTCAGTTCTGAGTCCAGAGGATAGTAGGTCAACTCTAGTGGTGGTCCGGAATAGTTTGGGTCGAGATTCAGCGAGGAAAAGCGATTTTCGGGAGCTTCAAAGGTAATTTTTAATTTACTGTTTTTTTTTCCTTTAATTGCATGCTTTTTTTCCCTTTAAATTAAAAGCAATTATAGTTAATTAGATCCTTTTTCCATTGCGTATGTCTCGTGTTCCATCAGGTTCTTAAGTTGACGGACGTAACACCCCTACCTGGGAACCTACCTGGAAAGGTGAATTAGATAGATTTTCAACAAGCATGTGACGTTTAGGTCAAAGATTCTGTTAAAGAGTTTAATGGATGATGATCAAAAGTTGTTACTCTTGGAAAAACCTAAAAGTCACTTAGTTAAAATCCTTAGCCATGTTTTTTCTAGGTAAACTAAACCCTAGGTTATAAAATACTTAGTAGGAAAAGGAGGCGTATCAGGTATGTCTATGATTCCACTTACATTTCTCCCTGTATGTTCACACCGTGAGATTCATGCTTGGCCTCGAGATGCCCTAGGATGCATCTCCCTTCAGATGGTGTTTGCATGAGTTAATATGAAGATGGACGGAGAGAGTATTTATAGTAAGTGGGTGAAGGGTATGTGCCAACACGTCCTATGGTCTCTATCATTGGTTCATACCGTGAGATCATTCTGTATGCCCTCGTGTCACCTTCGAAGCGGCTCCCTTTGGATGGGTCTTGTGCAGTTAGTCAATATCAAGGTGAACTCTAGAAAGGATAGGGTCACTTTAGGTTTTGTCTCAATTGAATTTTTTCTTTTCGGATTGGTCTTTTGGGACGGACCTCTAGGGCTTAAAATGGCAGGTCACACTTAAGGGAGATTGTTAAGTAAGTTAATGATCTCTTGGCCAAATCAATGATGGTTTGTCATTATAGGAACAAGAGTTGTTCTGGTATTAATGACTGGTTGAGAACTTCTCAATTCAGAGCAGGGATAACTGACCTTCCTTCGATAGCTTTTGTCCTAAACCTTTTAAGCGTCTTTACGAAACTAGATGTCACACGGGGTTCATGTTAGTTTTGCTAAAACCTTATTGGATGTTGTTTTGTTTTACAACGGGTATTTGCTTAAAACCTAACGTAGGTCAATGTGTTTTTTCTTTTTAGAAACTCGTTAGCATTTCCATTTAAAACTCTTAAAAATGACCGATTTATTACAGTGAAAAGAATCATGTGAAACGAATTTCGTGGCAAGCGACCTCCATCCCTTTGGGTTTTCACTCCGAGAATACTCGAAGCTCATTAGTGGTGGTTTCGTCCCCGTTGCGGTCGTGAATTCGCGTTGATCGTGCTGCTGTAGTCGACGTTCCCACCGGGCGTTGGTAGATAACTTGGAGGGTTTCCGCTGCATTGGAGTTCTGAAGTTTGAAGATCGTCTTCAACTGTATGGAACTCTTTCCCTTATTAATTTGTTGTTCGTAGCATGCTATTAATTAGAATTTATTTGCATAACTGTATGTGTTGAATGTATATTGTATGTGTTTTGGTCATGGTGAGATTAGAGCGATTCGAACACGTTCAAGGAACTCTCGATATGAGATCCTTCAGATTTGACGTTAAGGGATTGAGCAAAAGGGTTCTCTCTTGACTAAGGTTTGACGTTGAGAGATTGGGCAAAAGGGTTCTCTTTCAACTAAGGATCAACTTAGCTATGTTTTAGATATGATATGGTTAAAAGTTTTATATACATGTTTGCTTGGAAAGTTTTAAGTTCTCAGTATTTAGTTTTCCAGCTTTCATTTTAAGCATAAGATTTATGTTTTTTTTAAAGTAAGTCACTCACTAGACTAGTAACTCACCTCGTTTTAAATATTTTTTCCCAGGTAATGGTCATCTTCCTAAAAGATAACTCTGTTGTTGCTCTGTTACTCGAGGACTCTATCTCGAAAAGAAGTCTAGGTGTTTGTTTTGTAAATATTTTACACATGTTTTGTTCATACAGGGACTAGTTTAGCAAGTTGGGGTCTACAGGATCTTGTATGTGTTGGGGTTGATGCCCTAAAGTCTCGTGTCCTGTAGTTTGTTTTATTTGCTTTACCACAAACCAATAAATATAAAATCCCTGGTTATCTGTATGTGACCCAAACATGTATGTGGTGACATACAAGTGGATCATGTTTTGAGTGATAACTAAAATGGTTTGTAGTATATGGATATAGGAGGGAAACCTTATCATGGTAATGCTACGGACGCGACCCGCTTTGTGGAATGGTCACAAATGTTGTGACTTGTCACAGATGGTCTGATCCTGATCATTCATGTTGGGGACATGCGAGTGGGGGCATCCTACACAAAGAGTTTGTATAAGACCTGACCACGAAGTGTTAACATCTCGTTATATAACACCGTTCATGACAGAGACTCCACTTCACTAAGATGACCATAGGTAACATGACCTCAATCCTGAGTGAGTTGGGAACTCCTGCCATTGAGGGAAATCCTTTGATTTGTATGGGTGCGAGTGGCCAGATCGTCGATTCAAACCTACCATTTTGGGGATTCGTCTGATTTGGGAGCTGGAAACTCAGCTACACAAGATGGAATTCACTCCTTCCCCGAGGCAGGGGTAAGTAGATAGATAGCTCCCTTAAGGTTTGATTCCAAGGCTTGAACGATGTGGTGCTACACACTTTCTCTTAGCTCGAGAGGTATTCACACATAGTTGGACTATGTTGTATTGTTCATTGGAGGAATCAGTGGTACTTAAGGAGTGAGATGTAACTACAGGGGCAAAATGGTAAATTGGCCTAGTTGTACGTACGAGCATCTGTGTAGGGTTCTCGTACTCATGATTGGTTATATCCGATAGACACAGAAATATATCTATGGTAAAAAGAATTCAATTGTTGGTCTTTAGTGGAATGCCTGATTGTTAACGGATGGTGGATCTCGTGGCTAAAGAGTTTAATCAGCTATTCACGGACCGTTGGAGCTTCGAACCACATGTCCATTAGATCCTCTGGGTACTTTGGATAAAGTCGAGAATTAGTGTTTGGGTTAATTTGAAATGTTCATATTGACAAGAGAGACTTAGATTATATATGATATAATTGAACTAGTTGATTATATATAATATAATTGACTAAATGTTTGAGATACATTATTTTGGAGAAAATTTGGATATAAATATGATTTATATCATGTGGAGGAGAAATTACTATAGTAGATATGTGATATCAAACTATAGGGTAAGAATATAATATGATTATATTTATTAATTATTAAATTGGTTAATTATATGATAATTGGCCTAGGAGTAGACCCTTCGGTTATGGTAACTGAAGGGTAAAATGAAAATTTTTTTCAAAGGTTCGGAAAAATTTGGCATCAGTGTGGAAATGTAAACGATCGCATAAGTCGAGACCCTATAAGATAGTCGCTCAGAGCCTAAACGATCGCACACCTCGTGCCTAAACGATCATACGCTAGTTCCTAGATGATTGTTTAGCTTTCCTAAACAATCGTATAGTGTGCCGTGTTTTTCTATACGATCGTCCACTTTTTTACTAAACGATTGTTTAGTAAAACCTACACGATTGTGTAACTTCTTTTAAACGATAAGCATTTAGCTATACGATAGCTTCCTTTTCTATCTCACTTGCTTATCATCTACACGATTAGTTCTTCCTCCTACCTCTACCAAACTCACTAAAGACTATAGTTTGGGTTCTCACTCCGAGAATACCAAGGGCTCCATTTTGGTGGTGTCGTCCCCGCTGTGTTCACTTGTTCGTGATTGATCATACTACTGCAGATGATGCATTTGTTGGACAATAGAGTACGGGTGGAGGTTCTTCTGCTGCATCTGAGTTCTAAAGCTTGAAGAGGGTCTTCAACTGGTATGAGAACTCTCTCCCTTTGTATTTTAGTGTTCAAAGCATGTCGGTAATTACTGTTTGTTTGCATAACTATATGTTAGAATGTATATGTTGTATTAGGAATGGCCCAAGATATTCAGAAACAAATTAGGAATGGCCTTCTGCTTACGTTATCACTTTGTTAAATTACTAACTTGACCTCAGATGCGTGCTAGGGCCTGCTACTTAAAGTCATTCTCACTCTTGATTCTCGCTCTTGCTCGCTGATTCTTGCTCTCAATTCCTCATCCCGCTTGTCGGTTCTCACTCTTACTCTCAATTCCTCTAGTGCTCATCAATCCTTGCTCTCGCTTGTTGATTCTTGCTCTTGCTCTCCATTGTGTTGCCCGGTTCTCGCTCTCGCTCGCTGGTTCTCGCTCCCGCTCCCCGTCGTGCTCTCGCTCACTGGTTTTTGCTCTTCCTCCTCATACCACTCCTTATTGCAACAAAAGAAGAAGATGAATGCAGCTGAAGACGAAAAAGAACGCACATAGAAGTGAAGATGAAGATGAACGCAAATGAAGACCATGACGAAAACGAACCAACCAAAACCAGAAGAAGAAGTGATAGCACCAAAATTGTGCTATTTTTCTCTTCTTAATTCTAGGTCGTTACTATATTTAAAGTGTTTATTTGATGATTTTGTAGACATCGAGCATCTTGAAGGTAGAATTCATTGTTACGAGCTATTTGGGGTTAATTTGGAGCAAGCAGGAGCTAATTTGAGCAACAGGGCTTCAAAAAGACGTGAACGGATGAAAACACCCCTAGACGGAGCGTTGCAACACTTAAACGAGCGTTGTGCGACGCTATAAGGCAGTAGCTACCCATTCGGTGAAGAATATGGCAGCATCGCGATGCTACAAGTAGCATCACAATGCTACAAATTGAAGTGGACATGTGTTACAGAGCAGAGCAGCGTCGCGACGCTACAGTATTTTCTATAAATACATCTTTGCGTTTTAGGGCGAGAGATCAACCTCCAATCGGCCTCTAGTCGATTTTTACCCTTTTCTTACCTCTCCACTTGTATTTTTCTCCATTTTTCTTCTCATCTCATGTAACTAATGGAACGATGTCGGGATTTTCCTTCTTCATCTCAATGGGAAGGTAAATTCTAGCTATTTTCTAGTTTAGGAAAATTTGGAACAATGTAGTTTTTTGAGAGTTTTATTGGAATGCAATCTTTTTGTTCTTGTTTATGGGTTTTAATCTAAACTTTGTGTTTTATGAATTGCATGATTTTAATTATTGATTGACATCCAATGATTTTTCGTGTGATTCTAATGCTTTGTGATTACCTTGTAATATCTGACAAATATTTATAGGTTAATCCCATTGGAAGCAATAGGTTAGTTAGGCAAAAAGGACCGCTCCTGTCAACCTAGAGAAAACCCATATTGAATGTTTGATTAGACGATGGAAGTCGAACACTCATCCTAGCATTATCCCTAGAACTTAATGTAATTAGTTAATTTGTATGGAGCGGATTCATTTTCTATGCATGTTGATTAATTAGGTAATTAGGACCATTGATTGGGATTCCAATCAATTGGGCTAGGCATATTCAAGAAACTAAATTGCATTTAAATAACTTGATGAACAAAAATTACATTGGCCAATTCCGATTCCCTTAAGCTAGATCTTTTCTTTAATTGCATTGTTATCTTTTATTTTCTTGCACTTTTTTTTATGTTATCCAATCATACCAATCTCTCCTTATTTATCACTTTAACTGAAAACAAACTTGATGAACTAATCTTCCGTGCTTTCTTGAGGTTCGACCCCAGACTTGCCGCTTGTACTACTAGTTAGTATAAGTAGTTAGTTTGGTGATTTATAAGTATTATTTGTATAGCAAAGGTTTGGGAGCGACACCAAAATTTCCGCTATCAAGAAGAATGAAGAAAAAAATACAGAAAAAAGGAGGAGAAGAAATGCAAAAAGGAAGAAAAAGAACCGTAAAAAAAATGAAAAAATAAAAAAAACCTGCAAAAAGAGAGAGAAAAAATGAAGAAGGGCTAAAATGGTAATTTCATAAGATGATGACATCAGCAGCGTGCCACATTTTGATTGACTTTTAAATTTAAGGTGACTTTGGGGCCGTCTATACAATTATCTCCGAAGACCACCCAATTAAAAGAGAAGTTTCAATGATTCTACAGTCGCATAAGAAGAAGGTACAAGGCAAACACGCAAAACTCGAAAACCGAGCGGCTTGTTCCCTTGACAACAAGAGCACATGAGTCCTGTTTCCATATTCTTTTGGCCAACTTGACATATAATCTACTTCAGCAGTACTTGTACTACTGCTTCCCTGGAACATGATTTACTGTGTTTCATTGACCAAATTGACATTTAGAAGAGAAGAGAAGGATTGGTTTGTATCCATTTTAGGGTTTTCCTTTGTTACTAAGGGGCAATCTGGACACTTTATATGTTCATTTTGTACCCCAAAATCTTTAAATTGAAACTTCATCTTACTTTTATAAATTACCCATTATATATAAACACATACATACAGAAATAATTCTTATTAAGGAAGAAAACCTTTATAATATTGTAGTCAAATACTAAAATAATAGGAGGATTTTTAAAATAGAAAAATAAGGAAAACTATGTACACAAAATAACAAAGTTTTAATTTTCTTTGATAGAGACTAAGAGATAGATGTCTATCGGTGTCCATCAATGATAGAAAGTGGTAGAAGTCTATCACCGATTTTCTAAAATAATATATATTTAACAAATAACCAAAACAATTATATCATTAAAATATAAAGCTAAGCAACTTAAGGGTCAATTTGACTAAAAAAATGAGGATTTTGAGTCATGCTAAAGCTGAAATATTTCTATAAAATTGACATTTATGAAATATATAGAAGAAATGTTGCTATTTCTTATAATTGTTGTCACTATTTTGCACTAAAATTAAAATAGTCACAACAAGCCAAAATTATGACCTTTATATTTTTAGATACTAGCCACAGTTATTTTTTAGAGGGGTCTACCTTGAAGCTAAGGGCACAGGAGTTTTGTTTCCATATTCATTTGACCAACTTGACATATAATCTATTTCACCAGTACTTGTGCTACCACTTCCCTAGAACATGATTTGGTGTGTTACATTGACTAACTTGACATTTAGAATAGAAGAGGGATTGGTTTGTGTTTGTTGGTCACAGTTAAACCAAAACATGATGAGAGACCCAAACCATACTTTGTGGAAATAAACCGATCTTGAATAAATTTTACAAAAGGGAGAAAGGTTTTATGAGAGAAAAGTATTTGTGAAAAAGTTCTTGAATGCAATTCGAACAAGATTCATATTTATAGACTATTCATAGTCGTTCGAATAGTCAGGTCTCTTCTTCAATTAAATCAGTTAAGGGGGTATCTAATTTAGTCCAAGGAGTTCAAGTCGAAGGGAATAGAGTTGCTAACGCCACTTTTTGTGTAGCCTAAGGAGTTTGTGACCCACGACTTATAAACATCAATTTTATGACTTATTACCTCGTTATATTGTGGACCTCTCAATAAATACTACATTCCTTGCTCAAAACGTTTCCTTAGTTGTAACACAATATAACAAATAATCCTCTATGGTTCTCATCACTTCAATGACCTTCTGCATTATCTTGTTGTCTTATCATTGAATTTGGATGTAATGACGATAAACTACAAGTTTCAATAAACTAAACTAGACAAGCAAACAAGAAGATAAAGACAGATTCAATGACTAAGAGGGCACACTTATCTATTCAAAGTTGGTCAATTTGCTCTTAATTAATATGATCCTCCAAAATCTCCAATAACACATCACAAAATTAGAGCGAAAAGATCTATAAAGGCAAGCAATCTATAAGAAAAAGAATCGAAACAGAGAAGAAAAAAAAGTGAAAACCTATCCAGCCCATTAAAAGATGCATCGTTCCTTCATGTAGCTGATTAGAAATTTACAAGTCATATAGCTCAGTGTACTATTATCAACGTCAACGTTGTTGGACTTGAAACCTTGGAAGCAAGTTATTTTAAAATATGCTGAACAAATAGATGAGGGTATGATCTATTACTTTAAAATATAAAAAAGATGAGGAGATGATCTTGGGTTAGAGCCCCTTTTGTATAGTTTGATTTATCTCAGTTTTCCATTAAAGAAACACTTTTTTTTTTTTTTTAACATTTAAATTTCATGGTATAGAAATTTCTTTTTATATGTTTTGGTCTGGTGTTAATCAAGTCTAAATTTCCAGTTGCTTTTAATGGGAACTGATGTATTGGCCTGTACAATTATCTCCCAATGCATGACAAATTTAAAAACTTACCAAGAACTGGTAATCATTCTGCTCCAAGTCAAGTAATTCCATGACAATCAAAACAAAGCAGCGATAAGAGTTCAATCTTTGAAGTATTTTCCAACTAGAACTTGTTGAGAAGCTTCTTTCCCAACCAAGCTATTGATGAAGCTATTAGCACATACAACCTAAAAAACTAGGAGGAACTGATCGACTGATTGTATAATAAGTAATAATAATAAGAGTAAATATGGTCTAAGTGCAAGCATATACGGTCAATGAAGTAATAAATTTTGGAATATTACAAATGTTGAATCCTACGGGATTAGCTTTAATTTAGGTTCTTTTAAGACAATGTGATCAAAGTAACCAAAGTACCAAGTGTGAATAAGTAGTGACTCGGCTGGATGTTGATTAAAAACAATAAACAACAATAAGTGAACAGAGATACAACTATGATTCAACCAATTGGGCAATGTGCCTTGAACAATGCGACCGCATCATACCAGAACAGTTACTTAGTACTCAGTAGAAAACTCCTATTCGATCTTGTGTCAAGTTCCTTTAGAAGCTCTAAGCAGCTAATGCCTATATTTCTATGGTTAGCCAGATCTTAGATGAATTTCATGCAATTTCTTTACCCTATGGTGTACCTTATTTCTAAGGCTACGTGATATCCCTATTTCTAGGTTGTTGGTCTCATATTTCTTTGTGACATCCGTTTATATCCTAACATTCTCAAGATTAAGACTTCATTAGATGGCTAAATTAAGTGACTACTTTAACTTAACAATTTTTATTCATAAATTTAAGAAAGGAAATGCACGAATCAAAGATGATATGAATCATAGGCATTGCTCGAGCCATATTACCCTAGGGTAGCTTGTTTACGGTTTTATAGAAGTCCGAAAATAAAAGATGTCTGAGAATATGATGTCTGGGAATAAGATGTTCGGAAATAAAAAATGACTATGTTCAATTGTGCATGAGAAATGCTATAAGAATTTTATGAACAAATATTATTCTGAACAAATATTATGTTTGTATTTAATTTATGAAATTAAATATGTCAATCTTATATAAATTTAATAGACTAATTCATTAAACAATAAATAAAATTCAATATGTTGATTAGAATGAATTAGTTAAGAATCAATTTTAATTATATATTTGAAAAATGAGTAACTTATCATTAAAATTAGCCAATTAATATATTTAATGAATGTCATATTTATTATAATCTACTACTTAATCATTTTTAATTAATTAAGCTCAACATTGATAATTTTAAATTTAATTAAATAATAAAAAAAATATATTAATAAACAATATATTATAAAAAAAAAGTGAAAATGAGATAAAAATATGATATGGTAATAAATAATATTAATAAAAAATACTTTTTTTTTTATAAATACAATATGTTAATAATAAATGATGTAATAAAAATTAATCACAATAAATCATTAACCAATTATAAATAATCAATAATGATCACATATTCATAATGAAGGATCAAATTAAAATTAATCTCAATAAATAATTGTTTGAGTATAAAAAACAACAACAAGAAATCAAATAAACTTTTACTGTAATATATTTAAGATATTATTAGCTAATTAATTATTAATTTATATAGGTAATTGCATTCATTTAATAAACTTTTACTGTAAAAATAAATTAAGTAAATATTTTAATAGATTCTTATTTATTTATTAAAAGAAGTATTTATATTAATTGTGTTAAAGTAAAATTAATAAATTAATTAACTATATTCAAAATGAAATTATATATAAAATGAAAAACAACAGAAGGGGAAAGAAAACCTCAGACATTGTTTATTCCCAGACAAGATGTTGAAAATAATGAAACAAACATAGGTTTTGGATGTCCGTGTCAATTCCCACACTAAAAATCATCAAACCAAACTAGTCCTTAGAGTTTTCGCTCATGAATAAGAATAAATGAATGGATTTCATTAACTCATTGACCATGATGACAAGATAGAAGTTCAAAAGAATGAAAGATGTAATAAAATAAAAGGTGCAAAAACAATTTAAGATAATGCTTGAAAGTATAGTAAAGAATCTCCTTGAAACAATTTCTAACTGTCCTAATCTCTCTAGGGTGGATTCTCCTTTTTCAAGGTGAAATCTCCTCTCTACATACGTTATCATGGGGTAGGGATAGCCTAGAGTTGAAGTCCTGGGAAATGGCAATTTATGAAGGTTTCTAAATGGAGAGATAAACACTCGTCCAAAGGATGATTGAATTTTGGGTGTGATTTGTCATACTTGAAAGAGGAGGCTTTCCTTCTTTATATAGGCATCAATCGGTTGAGGAGAGGTCGAAAATGGTGCTTCATGGGTTTACCTAGCAATTCTGGTGCTAAAAAGTGGCTCTAAACTGTGAGAACAATAACTGTAGACAATTAGGCACGAATATGAAAATTAGGATTTTGATGTGGGTGCATCATCTTTAGATGGTGCGGGTGCACCGATACAATTTTTGCAAAACAATTAAAGTTTCCTGCAAAAGCTCATAAAATCAACCAAAATCAGTAAAAACCAACTTAGTACACCAAAGCACCTTCACATGACTATTTTATTCAATTAAGACCTTGTGTTGGGGAAAACATATGCAAATCTCTTTTCACTAAGTAAAAACCTCAAAATATTACTAAAAATATGCACTTCATGAGATGTATCAGGAGGCAAGACAAAGTCTAAATTCCCATCCCAGGGATAATGAAACTAACATGCCCTAGTATCCTAAAAATATTTCAACCATCAAACGCAAAATAAAACTAACAAGCCCTTAGCTTCTACTATTTTAGGTGAAGGAGAAAGGATGTGAGGTTTTAGAGATCCAATCTTTTGAAGGAGTTTTCATGTGAGTCTTTTTTTCATAGGTCAGTTGATCATTCTCTCTTAAGAGACTTTGTCTTTTCGATATTTGGATGATTAAGATCCCTAGAAAAGTGAAAATTCTTTACATGGCAAGTTTATATGGTCGTGTTGACACGATGGAGCGGCTTGCAAAGAAATTATCTTCGCTTGTTGGTTTATTCTATTGTATTATTTTTTATAAGTTAGGGGAAGGTCTGGATCATATCTTTTGGCGTTGTGAGTTTGTAGGTTCTATTTGGGAGTTTTTTTTTTTTTTCCTTTCAAATTTTGGGTATTTCGTATGCATGTTAGAGGGATCTTAGTATTACGATCAATGATTTATTCCTCAATCCAATTCATGGGGAGAATGGTCGCTTTTATGGCTAGCTAAGGTGTGTACAATCTTATGAACTTTGTGGGGTAAGTGGAATAGCAAGATTTTTAGATGGGTGGAGATGAAACCTAGTGAGGTTTGGTCTCTTGTTCACTTTCATGTTTTTTTGTTGGCTTCGATTTCGAAGATCTTTTATAACTATTCAATAGACATTATTTTGCATAGCTAAAGTCTCTTCCGGTAGAAGGAAGTTTCTTTTTTGGAAGCTTGGTTTTTTGAATTCCATTGTATTCTTTCATTTTTCTCAATAAAAGTTGTTCATATAAAAATATCAAACTAAAAAAAATATATATATAACATTTACTCTTATGCTATTTTGGTACTTGGACCTTCCCCAGCTAAGAACACACAAGACTGATATACTATAATTGTTGCCTACTTCATCCCCTCAAACTCTTTTTATTTATAACCAAACTCCCACTCTCCCTAGCTAATGACAATATATCCTAACCTAAAGGTATTTCTAACTTTCAACTAAGTAGGGGTTTTTAACACTGTGGTTCACTTTGTGCCTATGTCATATGGGCGCACTTTTGCTTTGGCACATTAATGATTAATCCATTAGGAGTGGCCATCTTCTTTGATGATCTTTTCCTAAACCATCTATGGTCTTGATTATAGGTAAAATTCAATTTAAGTTGGCCTTTAAATTTGATGATGGGGCAGACCTTGAACTAATCTAAAATATGGCCCAAACAAGCTGATGTCAAGCACATCCAATCCAAAGAACTGAAGAGCTGGACTAAGTTGGCCTGCCAAACTTTTAATTTTTGTGTTATGCCTTGGCTGCTTTTAGGCTCTGAACTATTTGATGACATTGACATACACTACCGTCTATCATTGATCAATTATTAGAGACTGTTTGGGGCGTTGAGTTGAGATAAGGATGTCTAGAGTTCATATGTATGTGTTTAGGGTGCAGAGTTATTTGGTTTGAGTTCATATGTCTGTGTTTGGGGTGTAGAAATGAGTTCATATATCTGGGTATCTGATGCATTTTTTTGAACTCTAAATAATATGCTTTTATGGTTACTATTTTTATTTTAAAACTTTTTTTATTCAATAATTCTACCCATCTTTGTTTGAATAAAATGTGGATTACTATTTTTTTCTTTTAATTTTTAAAACTTTTCTTTCTTTCTTTCTTTCTTTTTTGGGCTATGAACAACAATTAACCCAGTACATTTCTTGTAGAAATATGGCTAAATAAAATGAGAAACTAAAGCGAAATCAAAACTTTTGATTTTAGCTAATTTTTCTACCTGAATTTCATTATCATGTTCTTTTTTTTCTTCTTCCTATTGTTGTTTTATATTTTTACTATGTCATGAATTTTTTTAATTAAATCCCCCATCATCGTAACAACCAATGGAATGTCACCATAGTTCTTCAACAGTTCCACTTTCATTTACGCTAATTTTGGAGGATCATCATATAACAAATTTCTATTTTTCACTAATTCTTACTGGAAAATGTTCTAGAATTTTTTTTTCTTATTTTATGGGTTTTTTTTTTGGTTATATGTTACATACTTTTACTACATATATACTTTTTGTCTAAATATTCTTAACATTTGTTTGATATGTGAATTCATTACATATAAATATTGTACTTAATGTAGACAAAATATTATTTTTTATATAATCAACAACCTTATAAACATACTTTAATAGTCATCAGTCTTATAGTAGTCGGAAGTGGTTGTCGAAGTTGATTATCGAAGATGATTTTTGCTGGAGTTTGTAGTCAGAGGTGGTTGTTGGAGCCTAAAGTTGGTCACATGAAGGTGTATTGGAGTTGGTTGTTGAAGTTTGTCATCGGAAGTAGTTTTTGAATCCTGGAGATGGTCGGGCGAAAGTGGTCATTGAAGTTGAACATCAAATATGAATTTTGCTGGAGATTGTAGTCGGAGTTCAAAGTTAGTCGTATGAAGGTGGTATTAGATTTGGACTTGGACCACTCAAAACAAATGGTTAGTGGTCCATTCCAAATTAATTTAAAAAATTGTGACCCTACATAATAATGTAGATGGTTGATTATTTTACATCAAATTAGGTTGGTGGTACAATCATCTCTCTGGACCTTCCCATGTCTATTATGATTATTAAAAAACTTGGTTGTCAGAGTTTGTCATCGAAGGTGGTTGTCAAAGCATCGAGTTGAGCGTCGCTTAAAGGTGATCATCGAAGGTGATTTTCATCGGAGTTTGTAGTCAGAGGTGGTTGTCGGAGCCTACGAAGGTGGTTTTCGGAGTTGGTCATCAGAGTTTGTTGTCGGAGCCAATTAGTTGTCAGAATTGGTAGCGCGAAGGTGGTCGTCAGAGTTGGGTCATCGGAGGTAGTTGTCGGAGGCCATAATTGGTTGCCAGAGCTTGGAGTTTGTCGTCGGAACTGTCATCGGAGGTGGTTGTCGAAGCCCGGAGTTAATCGCCAGAGTTTTCATCGGAGGTGGTTGTCAGAACTCAGGGTTGATCACCGGAGTTGTTATCGGAGGTGGTTGTCGGAGCCTGGAGTTAGTTTTCGGAGTGTGATAGTAGCCGATGGGTAGAGCCATTGAAAACATGGGGAAAATGGAGAATTGGGGTGAGTTGGTAAAATATACCAATTCAACTCCACCAACATTTAAAGTTGGTGGCTAAACAATAAGTTGGTATATTATACCAACTCAATTCAACACATGTTGGTGAGCCAAATACCCTGTTAAAATTATTTGAAATCTGGATAAAAACAATTGTAGTCCTCGGAGTTACTTCATTGTGGTTGTCTCGATATGCATTTTATTACTAAAAAGGGTATGACGACAAGTTAGCATGTTTTTTTGTCAATCAATTATCAAATGATGTTAATTAAGCTTGATTTGACTATTGCAAATCAACTTAATGAAGTCGAAATGCTTCAAATTTATAGTGATGCATCTTGAATTTCCCTTTGCACCCAAGTGCTAACTTCTAAATGAAGCTTATCTTGTTTGTGAATAAGGTGAATATTGTCGATACTGTTGGGTGTGGAGATAGCTTCGTAGCAGCAATTGCCTATGGTTATATACACAATTCACCAACCGTTGACACATTAACAATTGCCAATGTTGTGGGTGCTACTACAGCGATGGGTTGTGGTGCCGGTAGGAGTGTTACAACCCGAAAAAAAGTATTAGAACTTACGATGAAAGCAAATATCAATGAAGAAAGTGACTTTTAGGATTATAAATTGTATATTGAAAAATGTTAGCATAATTACTTTAAATCTATATTGAATAGATTAATCCTACGATCATTCATGCTAAATGGTCAAGAATAACATACCGGATTCCATTAGAAATTTGTCGATGGGTATAAAGCAGCTATTGTCTTTCTCAACCAAAACTCCAAATGCCTTCAATGGGATCTCTCTCTAGATGGGATTTAAGAGAGACTGAGTGCTTATTGTTTTGGAATATTGGGGACCATAGCCTTAAAGTCTCTTTATATATTAGTTCAATTAGGTTCCCATTGAACCCTAATTAACTAGAATGGGCTTCAACCCATTATGTCCATACTCAATTAGGAATCTAGGGCCTTAATTAATTAGATCACATAATATGGTCTAATCTAATAAAATAACCCAATGTGATAAAATATTAATCCACATACGTAGCTCATACTTTAATTATACATATTATTATTTAAATACGTCTAACAATCTCCCACTTGGACTATATCTATGTACCTGATATAATTAAATCATATAAACTCATAAAGAGGCTATGTCAATAATAGAATTCCTCTTTAGTTCAATCTGGTCCATCTCCTATATTAGCACGAAATCAAGGCAGTTTTCGTCACTACCTAAACCTTCCTTGACAACCAATTCCAATACATTCAATGACATAGATCAAGTATGGATGGATAGCATGGAAATTACATAAAAAGTAATCTAGATCATGCCTGTTTTCAACTGATCCAAATTTCTTAGTGAGATCGTTCTTAAAAACTTTATGCTAAACCGCATGCATGATAAACAAGTTCAGATAATAAAACATAAACCAAAAACTTTATTCTATATAGAAAATAAACAAAATAATACCAAAAAACATCCTCAATAACAAACTCCCACTAAACCATGGAATCAAAAAAGTGCCTAACATCCATGTGAGCAATATGCTTATGAAAAACTTTAAATGGTAAACCTTTAGTCAATGGATCTACTACCATAGAGTTTGTTCCTATGTGTTCTATCGAAATTTGACCATTCTGAACTCTTTCTTTAACAACCAGAAACTTCACGTCTACATACTTTGACTCACATTACTTCTATTGTTGTTGGAATACAAAATTGTCGACTTATTGTCACAAAATAATTTTAAGTGGTCTTTCTATGCCAACCACTATCCAAAGCCCAATGACAAAATTTCACAACCATATTCCATGATAGGATGCCTTATAACATGCTAGTAGCTATGGTAGAAGAAGCCATAAGTATTTTTTTTAACACTTTTTCAGGATACAGCTCCTTCAGCCAAAATGAAGATAAAGCCTGAAGTGGATCGCAAAGTATCTTGGCATCCAACATAATCGGAATCAGAATACCCGATGATCTTCAAAATTTCTGATCTCCGATAAGTGAACATATAATCTTTTATTCTCTGTAAATACCTCATAACCCGTTTGGCTGTTTTCGAATGATCCATTACTGGGATGCTCAAATTGTTAAGATTGGTGTCCTAAATCTCCTTGTAATCTCGTAGTTTGTAAACTTTGTATAAACATATTGTTGTTAATAATATAAGTGTTATTTTATAAGCATATACTCAATCTAATAAACAAATATCCTAGGTTATTTTATGTATTTAAACAAGTATGTAGAGATATACAAGTGGATCTTGTTTAAATAATAACCTAAACGATCTGTAGTAGATGAATAAGACTGGGTACCTTATCCTGGTGACACTACAAATATGGCCTACTTTGTAGGTGTTACAAGTATTGTAAAGTACTACGAATGATCTGATCCTGATCATTCATGTAGAGACATGTAAGTAGGGGTATCCTATACAAAGAATTTGTATAAGACCGGACCACAAAATGATTAGTCTCTTTATATAACGCCATTAATAATAGAGACTTACATTTCACTAGGATGACCATAGATGACATGACTTGAATCCTGAGTGAGTTGTGAACTTCTGCTCATGAAAGCAGTCATTTGATTTGTAAGGGTGAGAGTGGCCAGATTGCTAACTCATTAAGCCTACCATTTTGGGGATTCGTCTGACTGGAGAGCTGAGAACACAGCTACACGAGACATAATTCATTCTTTCCCCGATGCAGGGGCAAGTAGATAAATTGCTCCCTTAAGAGCTGATTTTGGGGCTTGAACATAATGGTCACACCCTCTCCTAGCCCGAGAGGGACTTGGTCATAGTTGAACTATGACTTATTATTCATTAGAGGGATTAGTGGTACTTAAGAAGTTAGATGTAACTATAGTGGGAAAACGGTAATTTTGGCCCATCTGTATTTATGAGCAATTCGTAAAGGGTCATCGCACTGTTGATTGGTTATATCCAATAGATACAAAAATTTATTTGTAGTGCAAAGAGTGCAACTGTCGGTCTTTAGTGGAATGACCAGCAGTTAATGGATGTTAGGTAATTTAATTAAAGAGTTTAATTAATTATCCAAGTATCAACAGGTCCATAAGGTCCTCTCTGTAGCTCAACATGATTTAATTGAGAATTATTTTTGGATTAATTTGAAGTGTTCAAATTAATTGAGGAAATTAATTATATATGATATAATTAATTAAATTAATTATATATGTAATATAATTAATATAATGTATTTGATACATTATAATATAAGGTAATATGAGAGGAATTTGAAAATGATTCAAATGCTAATTATATGAATGGGATTCATGTAATTAAATTTAATAAAAATATAATTTATATTAAATACCATAAATAAGTTGAGAGGAATTAAATATTTGAATATGATTCAAATATTAATTATATGAATGAGATTCAAATAAGTGAATTTAATATAAATTTTATATTGCATCAAATACAACATAACCTACAGATTTTATTTTCTCTCAACAATACATGGCATTTAATATAAATGGGAGAAAATAAAATCTATAGGTTATGTTGTATTTGATGCAATATAAAACTATAGGCTATATATTTTATTTGATATAATATATAGTGTAGGTCCCTTTTGGAAGAAGAGATCCATTCGAGGGAATTCTTGAAGAATCGTTCTTCAAAGGTAAAATTTTTTCTTCTCCCTTCTATCTAATTAGAAAAGCATGTTGTAGGTTAAATTTTAATACATAATCCTTCTCTTTTAATTCTGTAATTTTTGTGAAAAACGAAAATTGGGACCGATCCCTGCATTCCGCTGCGTAAACCTTCAATGGTTTTCCCTTTAATTGGTATCAAGGAGCGATTTTGGATCCCAATTTTTGTTAATTTCAAAATTTTAATTACAGAATTGATGGGTGCATTCCGTATTATTTTTCATATGATGAATGCTTTTATGGAATGGGTTTTGCATATTGGTTGTTTTCGAAATTGGCCTAGAATTTACTGCTTTGAAGTGTTTAAAGTTGTAATTACTCGATTTTTTGGACATTTAATTTCATGTAATCGAAACTGTAATTGTCCGTATCGTTCGTGATGGAGCTCCGGCTTCGAATTGGTGATTTTTTGGAACAAGAACGGAGCAAATCAGATGAACGGGCGAAACAGAGCAGGCTTTTTGCCGCGAGCGTCACGACGCTCTTGTCCCAGCGTTGCAACACTACGACAACATAAAAGTCAATGTCGCAATGCTAACATTAAAGCATTGCAATACTTTGGATGGTCAATGTGTGCATCTAGATTCCACTAGATTGTGGGTTTGAATCTTCCTAGTAGTTTTTTGCAGCTTTTTCTTTTTATTTAATTATTAATTTGTAATAATTAATAATTAATTATATTTTCATTAATTAAATTAATATAATTGTTATATTAATTTAATTAATGTTTAGGATGCCAATTTTGATCCAATATTGATTTTTCATTTAATTATACATATGATGTATGATTTTAATTATTTATATGTGATATTGTATGTCATATAGAATTAAAACTCACCATAGATTATGCATTTAATTTCATACATCATTTATATTATAAGTGTTATAATATATGTACATGCATGATTTAATTTTATAGCATGCTCATTCATCATATAATATAAGTGTTATACTATACGCTTGCATGCATATATACATAGTCATACATCATTTATATTATAAACGTTATAATATATTATTTGAATGTATGCATGTCATGTATGCTATTTAATTTTATTACTTTGTTATATATAAGTGTTATGTATATGTAGTAATGAAATGAACATTGCATGATGCACGACATTACTTTAGGTAATCTTATAAACATTATAATTTTATAAACTATGTCAATCAATGCAATGTAGGTTTTAATTTGTTTCATTTGTTTTATAAGAGTTATAAATAAATGAAATTAGAAATTAAAATCAATAACTAAGAGTTGCATGCAAACTTAGGTAAAATCATTTTTTAAAATAGTTTTAAAATATGGTTCACATAGACCTAAGTTTACAAATTTCTAATAAGATTGGAAATTAGATTTATCTTTTTAATCAGTTTAATAGGATTAAATTGATCTCAATAAAAGATTAAATTTGTAGCAAATATATCTATAAGGGACCTTTTGTCTAAGACGGGTTCTGTCTAGGCTGGGGTACTTAAGATGACGGAAACGTTGCACCTCTACCTGGAAACCTACCTGGAAATCTACCTGGAAACCTACCTGGAAATGTGAATTAGATATATTTGTTGTAAGCATGCAATTGTTGATTAAAATTTGTTAAAGTGTTTAACAAATATTAATCAAAATTGTTTAACTTTCCAAAGTAAATGTTACTTTTGGGCAAACTTAAACAAACACTTAGTAAAAATAATTAGTCGTATTTTTCCTAAGTAAATTAAACCCTCGGTTGTTAAAATACTCAGGGGGAGGAAAAGATCTATATGATACGTCAATTTTTTCACTCGTGTTTCTCCCTTAATATTCAAACCGTAAGACTCCTACTTGGCCTTGAGGCACCCTGGGAGCATTCCTATTCGAATGGTGTTTGCATGGGTCAATATCAAGGTAAATGGAGAGAGTACTTATAGTAAGTAGGAGATGGATGTGTGTCAACATGTCCCACGGTCTTTTTCATTGGTTTGCACCTTGAGACCTTTTGGCACAGCCTCGAGGTGCCTTAGAAGCATCCCCCTATGGATGGTTTGTGCATTAGGTCAAATCAAGGCGAACTCTAGAAATGGATAGGATTGCTTTAGTTTTTGCCTCAATCAATTTTTCCTTCGATTGGCTCAATCGGGCGAACTCTAGGATCTAAAATGGAGGGTCATACTTACGGGAAATTATTAAGTAAGTTAATAATTTCTTGACCAAATAAATGATGACTGATTGTTATAGGAATAAGAGTTATTCTGGTGTAATGATTAGTTGAGAGTGTCTCAATTCAGTGAAGAAACAACTGACTACCCTTCGGTAGCTTTTGTCCTAAATCATTGAAGCATCATTGCAAAATTATATGTTAAATGGGGTTCATTTAGATTTTACTAAAACTGATTGGATTTTTTTAAGAGTTATGCTAAAATCTAATGTAGATCAATGTGTTTATTTTTCAGCAAATATTTCAAATAGCGTTTTTTCGATAGTTGCCTCTTCTAGTTTGACCGATTTCATTTACACGACATGGAATTCATTAAAATGTTTTTCGTGGTAAACGACCTCGAAATTTTTATGATTGAGGATTGTCCTCAAGTCCCAACCCCTGATGCACCATGAAATGTTCGTGATGCATATAAGGTGTGGACAAAGGCTAATTCTAACGCCCGAGTTCACATTTTGGAAAGCATACCTGATGTGTTGGCCAAAAGGTTTGAGAACATGGTCATTGCACATGAGATCATGCAATCAATGCAAGAATTGTTTGAGCGAAAGTTCTCACAATTCAAGCAAATTGGGATTGATGACAATGAAACTGGTAGTGTCACCAAGATAATCTCCAGTCCATATTGAATGTCAAGGGACTAATAGAGAAAGCAATCGTTGCCAACTCTAATGAAGTTCATCGATGAGTATTATCCTCTGAGATGAAACTTGGAGTTTATGATTTAGGTTGTGGAACTGATCCCACTACTCTCTAGAAAAGGAAGAACTCTAAAGAAAATAAATCTGATTTATTTGTCTTGGAGACGTGCTTAGTAGAGAATGATGATTCTGCCTGGATAGTTGATTCAGAAGCTACTAATCATGTGTGTTCTTCCAATCAAGGATTTAATTCCTGGAAACAGTTGGAAGCTGGACAGATGACTCTTAAAGTTGGTACTGGTGAGGCCATTTCAGTTGTTGTTGTAGGCAAGCTTAAGTTATTTTTGGACAAGAAACGATATATGTTATTAAATGACGTATTTGTTGTTCCTCACATCAAGAGGAACCTAATTTTTGTTTCCTGTCTAATTGAACAAAAATATTTCATATCCTTCTATGAGAATAAAGTGTTTATTTTTAAGAATGGAATGGAGTTAGGTTTTGATTCAATGGAAAATAACTTATATGTACTAAGGTCATTAGTTATAAAAGTTGTGCTCAATATTGAAATGTTCAAAACAACAATAATTGTAAAAAGACCGAGAATTTCTCCTAAAGAAAATGTCCATCGTTGGCATCTAAGATTAGGTCACATCAATCTCAATAGGATTGAGAAGTTGGTGAAAAGTGGTCTTCTAAATTGTTTAAAAGAAAACTCTTTACCAATATGTGAGTCATGCCTTAAAGGCAAAATGATCAAACGGCCTTTTACTGGAAAAAGTTGCAGAGCCAAAGAAACCTTGGAGCTTATACATTCAGACCTCTGTGGTCCGATGAATGTAAGAACACGAGGTGGGTATGAATATTTCACCGCTTTCATAGATGATTATTCTAGATTTGGGTATCTATACCTAATGCAACATAAGACTGAAGCTCTTGAAAAGTTCAAGAAGTATAAGACAGAAGTTGAAAACTTGTTAGGTAAAAGGATAAAAATGCTACGATCTAATCGTGGTAGAGAGTATACGGAATTAAGATTCCAAAACTATATGATAGAACATGGAATTACGTCCCAACTCTTAGCCCCTGGTACACCTCAGCGGAATGGTGTATCAAAAAGGAGAAATAGAACCTTGTTAGACGTGGTTCGGTCTATGATGAGTTATGCTCATCTTCCTGACTCATTTTGGTCATATGCAGTAGAGGCTGCAGTTTATATTTTGAACAACGTTGCCTCAAAGAGTGTTTCTGTAACTCCTTTTGAGTTATGGAGAGGTCGTAACGGTAGTTTACGCCACTTTAGAATTTGGGGATGTCCAGCCCATCTGCTAATGGAAAACCCCAAAAAGTTGGAACCTCATTCAAAAGTGTGCCTATTTATAGGCTACCCCAAGGAAATAGAGGTGGATACTTCTATGATCCAAGCGAGAGTAAAGTGTTTGTATTGAAAAACGCTACCTTCTTGGAAGAAGACCACATGAGGGATCATAAGCCACGAAGAAAAATTGTTTTAAGTGAAAGTTCTAATGAATCTACTAAGACTTCAGCAAGCATTTTTTAAGGGACCAATACATCAACAAGAGTTGTTGATGTCAGTTCATCTAGTCATCCATCTCAAGAGTTGATATTGCCTCGATGTAGTGGGAGGGTTATGAACCCACTTGTATGCTACATGGGTTTAACAGAAGCCCAAAACATCATAACTAATGATGGAGTTAAGGATTCATTATCTTATAAACAAGCAATGGAAGATGTTGACAAGGATGAAGGAATTAAAGCCATGAATCAAGAAATAGAGTCATGTGCTTCAATTCTGTCTGGGAGCTTGTAGATAAACCTGATGGGGTAAAACCTATAGGTTGTAAATGGATCTACAAGAAGAAAAGTGGTGTAGATGGAAAGATGCAGACCTTTAAAGCTAGACTTGTGGCAAAGGGTTATCCCTAGGTTGAGGGAGTGAACTATGAAGAAACTTTCTTATTTATTGTCATGTTAAAGTCTATTAGGATCTCTTATCCATAGCCACATATTATGACTATGAAATATGGAAAATGAATGTCAAAACTGCCTTTATAAATGGTAATCTTGAAGAAACCATTTACATGAATCAACCAGAAGGATTCATAGAACAAGATCAAGAGCAAAAGGTTTGCAAGCTTAATCGGTCCATTTATGGACTGAAACAAGCATCTTGATCTTGGAATATAAGATTTGATGTTGCGATCAAATTTTATGGCTTTGATCAGAATGTTGATGAGCCTTGTGTTTATAATAAAATCATCAACAACTCAGTAGCTTTCCTCGAGTGGTATGTGGATGATATCCTACTCATTGGGAATGACGTAGGTTTTTTTACTGATGTAAAGAAATGGCTAGCCGCCCAATTTCAAATGAAAGATTTGGGAGAGTTGCAGTTTGTTCTCGGAATCCAGATTATCAGGGATCGTAAAAACAAAAGGTTGGCCTTGTCTCAGGCATTGTATATTGACAAGATGCTTGTCAGATATTTGATGCACAATTCCAAGAAGGGTTTATTATCAAGCATGGAATTGTCAATCGATTGAGGAAATGAGACGAATTCCCTATGCATCGGCTATTGGCAGCCTTATGTATGCAATGTTATGTACTAGACCTGACATTTACTATGGAGTAGGGATTGTCAATCGATATCAGCCCAATCTAGGATTAGATCACTAAACGGTGGTCAAAACGATCCTCAAGTATCTTTGAAGAATGCGGGACTATATGTTCGTGTATGAAGATAAGGATTTAATCCTTACAGGATACATAGATTTTGACTTTCAGACTGATCGAGATTCTCGAAAATCCACATTAGGGTTAGTATTTACTCTGAATGGAGGAGCTATAGTATGGTGAAGTATCAAGCAAGGATACATCGCAGACTCCACTATGGAAGTTGAATATGTAGCTGTTTGTGAAGCTGCTAAAGAGACTAATTGGCTTAAAAAGTTCCTTACTGATTTGGAAATTGTTCCGAATATGTCTTTGCCCATCACACTTTGTTATGATAACAGTGGTGCTATGGCAAATTCGAAAGAACCTAGGAGTCACCAAAGAGGCAAACACATAGAGCAAAAATATCATTTGATTCGAGAGATTGTGCATCGAGGTGACGTGACTGTCATGAAGATTGCTTCGGAGCATAATGTTGCTAATCCATTTACAAAGGCTCTCACGGTTAAAGTGTTCGAGGGTCATCTAGAAAGTTTGGGTCTACGGGATATGTGATATATTGTCCAGGGTAAGTGGGAGATGTTACTGGGGTATAGTGTATGCCCTAATTTATTGTGATTTTGTACTTTATTTGTATTGTACATTAGGCTCCCTAAGCTTTAGGACAAGTGGGAGATTGTTGGGATTGGTATCCTAAATCTCTTTGTAATCTCATAGTTTATATACTTTGTATAAACATATTGTTGTTAATAAAATAAGTGTTATTTTATAAGCATGTACTCAATCTAATAAACTAAGATCCTAGGTTATTTTATGTAATTTAAATAAGTATGTAGAGACATATAAGTCGATCTTATTTAAATAATAACCTAAATGGTCTGTAGTAGATGGATAAGGCTGGGTATCTTATCTTGATGACACTATGGATATGGCCCTAGGTGTTACAAGTGTTGTAAAGTGTTACAAATGATCTGATCCTGATCATTCATGTAGAGACATGTGAGTAGGGGTATCCTATACAAAGAGTTTGTATAAGATCAGAACACGAAATTATTAGTCTCTTTATATAACGCCATTAATAATAGAGACTTACATTTCACTAGGATAACCATAGATGACATGACCTGAATCCTGAGTGAGTTGTGAACTCCTGTTCATGAAGGCGATCCTTTGATTTGTATGGGTGAGAGTGGCCAGATTGCCAACTCAATAAGCCTACCACTTTAGGGATTTGTCTGACTGCAAGCTAGAACACAGCTACACAAGACGGAATTCTTCAGTAGAGATATTTGGGAACACCAAAATGTTACAGATTTCAATAAAACTCCGAAGAAAGGCATGCGGATCCTCGCCACGCCTTCCACCAAACTGTCTGGCTATCTGGATCATCTGTAACATATCCGACTTCATCTCAAACCTCGATCTGTCCAAAGCTAGCCTCATGATTCCTAGGGAGAAATCATATAGGTTAGGTGACGCATAGTCCCGGATGGGTCTATTGCAGTCGTTTGCCAAGAGAATGGGGTTTACCATGATGTTGTTCGCGTTTACAGCTCTTTCTTCCGGTTGTTCCGCCATTCTAGGATTTCTCTCTTATTGTTGTCAGCAGTTGTTTCTCTGTCTTCTGCGGAACGTTCTTTCGATCTTTGAGTCATAGTTGGGCTCGGGAGCGTGTCCTTTGCTCATGTGACGCCTGCTTCTTCCCTTAACAAAGGAATGGTAGTGCACAGAGGTTAAAAGTTGCATTGAAAATAAAAAAGGTTTACTGTTAGCACAATATGTACTGTCGTAGTCTCCGGCAACGGCGCCAAAAACATGATGCATTGTGAATTGTGATGCAATTATGGTGTGAGTTTTCGGTGATGTGTTATGCGTTGCACATTCAGGTTTTCCTAATAAGACCCAAGTATAAACCTTACTAGGTTTCCTGGTAAGTCCAGGGTCGAACACAGGGACTACTGAGTAATATGCGATAGTTACTTTGACTCTCTTGCGGTGGTGAAAACAAATAAGTTGGGTGGTGTTTTGATTAAGAAAATTTCCTATGCGACGGAGTTTGAACGAAGAGTTGATGAAATCAAGAAGTACAATGAGTATGCGATGAACAGGTTGAGAAGGGGTTTAGCTAACATTTCCTAAGATTACATACAAGTTATGCGATCATGCTACACACAAACAACAACATGTCATCTCTCATAGCAAATGCCATAATTCCTATTTCTAGGACACATGCGATGTATAGGAAAAAGTCGATAGGACTTATGTCTAAGCCTCTATTCTTATCTATGCGATGATGCATGATGCACACATAAAACAAGGTGACCGCATACTATCATATTCTATTTCTAGGGTGCATACAATGTGTAAATAGCGATAGAACTTATGTCTAAGTTTCTATTTCTTGCTTATGCGGTTCTAATCTGACTCTCTCAAACCTAGATTCTAATCTAACTCTCTCAAGTCTAGATTCTATCTTTAGACTACTTTCTCAAGTATCTCTAAAGGGTGAATGACGTATACATAAGACAAGATGATCACATAAAATATAAAACTTAGGTCATGCCAGCTAAGTACTTCTCAACCCATTCGAGAATTTAGCTACCCATGCGAAGTGTGGAGAGATTGAACATAGATTGAAATGAGATTTTCATTTTCTATAAATAAAGTGCTAAATACAAAATAGCAATGGAATTTAGAGATACGAAGCCCGGTAAGCAATGTCTTGCTTCCCGTGGCCTTTTACACTATTTTTTTCACTCCAACTCTGTCCAGATGAATATTCTTGCTCTCGCAAGTGTTGGCCCTCTCTCCATGTAGCGCTTTCCGACAGTCTTTCGATCTATTTGGGAATGATCTCTCAACTTCTTCGTCTCCTAGCTCGTCTCTGTCCTCTAAATTTAAGTATGAGTATGTACGTGAACGGACTAACGGCTCTCTAACTTGTTCTCTATAAAACTTGTTAACCCCTATTATTATGGTGGCCTTTGGTATTTATAGAGCTGAAGGTGAAGTAGCCTTTCTCTCTAATGATTGCAATGATGGGTGGTCATTAAATCTTCTGCTCTGATACGCCGATTAATGGTCACCGAAAGTTGAGTGTACTTGCTACAATGTGGCTTTAATGGCTTGTCAACTAAATTTGGATTCGACCGTCATCAGCTTTCCATCCCATCATGATTTATTATGCTGTCACCTTGATGCACAGTCTTTATGCGGCCACTTTCTTGAGCAAATTCTCATGATCGCCTACGATTGCGATCACAATTTTTCAAGCGCGCGGACGCCTAATTCCTTGGATCATAATTTTACTTGCGCCAACGCATTTTTCGTGCACAAAATAAGTAAGTTAACTACTTTTATGTGATGGGCGCATGCAATCGCAGTTTCTTCAGTTTAGCGCTTTTGGACATGATATTGTTTATTTTTATCGTCGCATTCTCTCATTATTTTACTTATTTGTGTTGTAATAACGTGTATTTCTACCCGTTATCATGAAATCCTGCTCATGAAGCTCCTTTGATTTGTATGGGTGAGAGTGAAGGATCTCTTATTCAAGAGAACCAGTGAAGGGAACCAAGATCTTTCCAAGTCTATTGTGAAATAATAAACGTATTCACAAACATACAAGAACAGTTAT